>NW_026728600.1:2357345-2466567 GCF_030684315.1 Stegostoma tigrinum | reverse complement strand
CGCACCTCAGCAGGTACAGGAAATGGTCGGGAGCCTGGACCTGTGGGCCTTCGATCTGGTTGGGGAGTAATGACTGTCACTCCTCGGGCCTGGCTATTCTGCTGCGGGGGCGCAACTTCACCATCTCTCAAGTTCAGGAGGTGGTGGGGGCGGCGCCTCCTAGTGGCTGATGTCACCTACAGGAACGGTTCCCTGAGGCTGATCACCATGTAGGTTCCAGCGGTATGGAGTGAGCAGTTGGCCGTCCTGCAGCACCTTCCACCCCTGCTGGCGACGTCCGCGCCGGTCATCCTAGGTGGAGACTTCAACTGCATCATCAATGCAGATGAAGATCCGGCGTGGGGACAGCAGGTGGGGGGAGTAAGCTGGGCGCCACGTCCAGATTCCTGATGGTCACGGTGAAGGACGCCAAGCTGCTCGACGTCTTCTGCATCCCTGCAGATGGAGCGCAGTGGAGACACGCCTGGTCGCGGCCAGACGGGTCTGTCAGCTCAAGTATAGACTTCCTGTTTGTGTCGCAGGTGTTCTCGGTCACGTCCACCGGCGTCGAGCCGGTGTTCTTCTCTGACCACTGCCTCCTGCTGGCCGACTGTCACTTACAGGACGACCAGCAGGCCGGCAAGGGGACATGGAAGCTCAACACAACTCTGTTGACCCCAGAGAATGTCGAGGAGCTCAAGAGGGAGTATGCTGGCTGGAGAACCGTGAAACCCCTCTTTGAGTCTCTGGGCGACTGGTGGGAGATGGTGAAGGAGAACATCAAGGGGTTCTTTGTCCTCAAGGGTGTTCGGAAGGCGAGAGAGAGGCAGGGAAAGCTGTCGCGACTCCAGAAAAGGATGCAGAACCTGCTCCTTCTGCAGTCGATGGGGGTCGATGTCACGAAGGCCTCCGTGAGGTGAGGGGGCAGCAAGCCTCCCTCTTCATCGCGGAGGCCTCCAGGATAATCTTCCGGTCCAGGGTCCGCTCTGTGGAGCACGATAAGACGTGCTTGCGTTTCTTCTTTCAGAAGGTGCACAAAGAGATCTCTGTGCTCAGCCGGCTGAAGGAGGACGACGGCTCAGTGACGTCATCTCGGCCTGACATTTTGAGGATCGGCAGATCCTTCTATGCCGGACTGTACAACGCAAAGCCTACGGACAGCACGGCCTCCGAGTCATTCCTGTCATTTATCACGGAGGTCTTAGACGACGGCACAAGGGAGTGGCTGGACCGGCCGACATCCCTGGACGAGCTGACCAGAGCCCTCAAGTCCTTGGAGAGGAATTACAATCCCGGGAGCGACGGGATAAGACCGTTCAAGCTGTATTCCGCTCTGTGGGACCTGGTCAGCCAGGACCTGCTGGAGGTGTACGATAGTGCACTTCAGGCAGAGGAAATGTGCAAGTCCATTAGGAAGGGCATCATCACCCTCATTTACAAGAGGAAGGGGGAGAGGGAACAAATTAAGAATTGGCGTCTCATTTCACTATTGTACGTGGACTACAAAATCCTGGCCAAGGTCATAGCCAACCGGGTCAGGTCTGTCCTGGAGTCGGTGATTCACCCTGACCAAACGTGTGCTGTGCCAGGCAGGAAGATAGCTGAGAGCCTCGCGCTCATCAGGGATACGATCGCCTACGTGGAGGACAGGCGGGTGGACACCAGCCTCGTTAGCCTGGACCAGGAGAAGGCCCTCGACAGGGTCTCCCATGCTTACATGAGGGACATCCTCTCCAAATTGGGGTTCGGGGAGGGCATCCGCAAATGGTTCCGACTGCTCTTCACCAACATTGTTAGCGCAGTCTCGATCAATGGGTAGGAATCGGACAGTTTTCCCGTCAGATCTGGAGTCAGGCAGGGCTGCCCGCTCTCTCCTGCCTTGTTCGTGTGCTGTATGAAGCCCTTTGCCACATCCATCAGGAAGAAGTGAGCCTGAAGGGCGTGACTATCCCAGGCAGTGGAGGCCTTCAGGTCAAGACCTCCTTGTACATGGACGATGTCACCGTCTTCTGCACTGATCGTCGGTCGGTGAGTAGGCTGTTGGACATCTGCAGCCAGTTTGAACTGGCCTCGGGTGCCAAAGTCAATAGGGATGAGAGCGAGGCCATGTTCTTTGGGAACTGGGACGACCGCTCCTTCATCCCCTTCACCGTCAGGACAGACTATCTGAAGGTGCTGGGTGTTTGGTTCAGTGGAGCTGGGGCGTGCACTAAGACTTGGGAGGAGCATATCTCCAAACTGAAGCAGAAGCTGGGCAGGTGGACGATCCGGTCCCTCTGGATCGCGGGTAAAAACCTGGTTGTCAGGTGCGAGGGGCTTTCGGTACTGTTGTATGTGGCCCAGGCCTGGCCTATCTCCTGGACCTGCGCACTGTGGTCACCCGGGCTATCTTCCACTTCATTTGGGGGGGGTCGATGATGGACCGGGTCTGCAGGGACACCATGTGCAAAGACCTTGAAAATGGGGGAAAGGATGTACCGAACGCCACCCTCGCCCTGATGGCTACCTTTGTGTGCGGCTGCATCAAGCTGTGTGTAGATCCTCAGTACGCAAACACCAAGTGTCACTACTTACTGAGGTTCTACCTGTCCCCGGTGTTGTGAAGGACGGGCTTGGCCTCATTGCTGCGGAATGCTCTGAGTAGTTGGACTGTCCCGTACCATCTGTCCTTTGTGGAGAAATTTTTGAAGGGAAACACCTTTGACCACAAGGCCGTCAGGCACTGCTCAGCACGTAGTATCCTTGAGATACTTCAGCGAAAAGGAGAGGGTGGATCCCATCGTGTGGCTCTCCCCGCAGACTGCCGCAGTCGTTTGGCAGAATGCCTCATTGCCAGAACTTTCAAACAAGCACAAGGACATTGCTTGGCTGGTGGTGAGAGGGCCTCTGCCAGTGAGATCCTGTATGCATGCCCGGAATTTCTGCGCCACCGCACGCTGTCCTCGAGGCGGCCGCGGCGGGGGTCGGGGGGCGCGTGGTAACAAGACTGTCAATCACCTCCTTCTGGAGTGTCCCTCTGCGCAGAAGGTCTGGCGGGGGATGCAGTGGTAGTTGTCGAGGTTTGTCCCGAGCAGCTCCGAGATACGGGACTCCGTGCTCTACGGGCTGTTTCCCGGGACGCAGACCGAGACCAACATCAACTGTGCCTGGAGGACAATCAATGCGGTGAAAGACTCTCTTTGGTCTGCCCACAACTTGCTGGTCTTCCAGCTGAAAGAACTGACCCCGACCGCGTTTTGCAGACTGGCGCACTCCAAGGTTCAGAACTATGTGCTGAGGGACACACTAAATCTTGGGGCAGCTGCCGCCAAGGCACGGTGGGGAAAGACAACCGTATGAAACCCCTCGTCCAGAATAGAAACAAGGGCCCGATCTGATAACTGGGCCCAGCTGGCGCCTTCCCCAACTGGTCAGGGAGGCTAACGGGTACTGTGCGGGGAGACGACTGCCAGGGTATTTTTCTTTTTTTGTTTTGCTTTTGCTTTATTTTGTTTTTTTTTTCCTTTAGTTGGTGTACATACCCCCCGGGGCAACAAGGAGCAGCTTACATGATTGGGTAGGTGTATAAATATGTTTTATTTTTTGTACATCTTATGAATGAAGTATATTTTTTCAAATAAAAAAAATCTGTTCTTATCAGCTTTAATATCTGACATGTCCGTTACTTAAGGACCCTATGTTAAACTGATTTTTAGAGCAGGGATTGCAACAGGGGCTTGCTCCATCCTCTCCACGCATCATCCTGGTATTGCAGTGTTTCCAGGAATGGTGCAATCTCAGTAAACCAAGTTTAAAAAACAGCCTGATCAACACTTTAAGAAGGGTGTCTCGGCCTGAGACATCAGACTTCCTGTTCCTTCAGTTCTACTTGGCCTGTTATCTCAGATTCTCCACCATCTGCTCAACACTCTGGAACCATAGCAGCCCTTCAGCCCAACAAGTCCACACCAAACCTCAGAGCATCCCAGCCCAACCTGTCACCCACCTGAACTACCTCTCCCTAAACACTACAGGCAATTTAACATGGCTAATCCACCTAACCTGCACATCTTTGGACTGTGGGAGCACTTTGAGAAAACCCACAGACACAGGGAGAATGTTCAAACTCCACACAGGCAGTCAGTCACCCACGGCTGGAATCAAACACGTGTCCTGGTGCTGCCACCAAAGTGCTTTCTCTCAGTCCTCTCACCCAACTGCCTCCAACTATGCTTGTTCCAAGGTACCTGTTAATCTCTCCTTTTCTGCATGTTCAGCACTTGCTGTGAACGTTAGTGCCTCATCCCTGGTACATGCCGCATCTTCCCACCAACACCATCCCTGAAAATCCACACATGGCATCAGAAGTAAAAGAAAATAGCCTGCCAACACTACCTCATTACAAATAGCATTTCAGAATTTCAAAAAAAATGAAGCTATCGAAGTATTCACTCGTTTTGACTCCGATGACGATGACTTGAGATGTATTGAACTAGAGATTTTGGAAACACTGAGCCAGGAAACGATATGGTGTATACAAACGCACATTTTTCATTTGAGTACAACAGCAACCAATCAAACAAGTGTGCATGTGACTGCTTCATTTTTCACAAGTCAAGGCCTGTGAGTTTAATCAGATTACCACTTCTTACATTAGCCAGACCAAGAGATATTTTCAAATCGGCAAAGTGAGCCAGAAGTTAAATAAAAATGCTACATCAAGATGCAGAATTGCCTGTCCACAAAGTATATTCTTGCTGTCAGAACTCTACAAGTTTTTCAGCACCTGAGATGTGTTCTGCCACAGTATCTCTGCCTTTGCATGGCATTTTTGCACTTTGACGTCTCAACTAGAACCTAATGTCTCACGGTGCTCCTGTCTTGCCTGGTGTTTATCACAGGCATAAACCAGGCAGCTTAGCATTGTTATTACCAGCAGTCAGTCAAGGGCTGGTCAGCAGCTGTGTCAACAAACTCATGTTTCGACCAAATGGTCACGTCGCAAAGTCTCAGGGAAACAGTTCTCAGTCAGGGCAAGTGAGACAAGATTCAGTCAGGAGATCCTGACACAGCATGTCCAAGGAATCATTCAATATCAGCCATTTGGGGCAAACAGGATCAGGGGATCTGTATCACTACAGTACAGAGAGGTGGCCACACTCACCACTAATTACATTCTCAAAATGCTCCAGTAGATTTGTTGAGCCTGAATTATGATCATCAATCCAAGCTGGCCCTGTCTATTCCTGCCATGGGGGGTCAGTTTGATGAAATTCTCAAGGTGTTCGGGACGTTCAAGTCCATAGCTCCCTGAAATAGCAACACAAGTGGATAAGACGGTGAAGAATTTCACTTCCATGGTACACAGCTTCAGGATCTGGTCAACTTTGATATCTGGCTCATAAGTGAGATGAGGTTTTTTTTCCAAACACATCAAAGCATGCATTGTTCCTACGAGAACAACTGTGGTTCCATTCGTGCATTTTTTTTTTGTTTCAACCATGAAAAGGCCACAACTTTATCAAAAGTGAAAGTGACCATCAACCAGTTTGAACTGTCGGTTGTCAAATAAATTAAGACAGAGATAAACGTATTTGCAGGAGTTTTTTTATAAATTAATTTTTAAAAATTCATTCATGGGATCTTGATATCCCTGGATAAGAGTGGCAGTTTCCTTCCCTAAAAGACATAGGTTTTTCCAACAATGAAAACGGATTTACAGTCATCATTAGATTCTTATTTCAGATTTTTTTGTTTAAACTCAAATTCTACCATCTGGAATGGTGGGTTTCAAACCTAGGTCCCCAGACCGTTATCTCAGTCTCTGCGGAGTAATGGACAGAAGAATAAATAGAAAATAAACCAAGACATTGTGTGATATCTAGTGTATATGTATTCATCATGAGATCCATCACTGCTATGGACAACCGGTAAGGATCTGAGGAGACTGCATTTCCCCCAGACGGTCACAATGGTCACCAGGTTTCATAGCTGATTGGGAAAATGCAATCAGGGATTATAGTACAGGACACATCCCAATCTTTTGTTTCGACTTAAATCTTTCATTTTGTGGATAGAAATCAAAAAGGAAAGATTGCATTGTTTCCAATAAACAAATATCTATTAAAATTTGAAACAAGTCTGTGGAGAGCAATAGAATCTGTAATTGTAAAGGTGTACAGACATATTGACCAGGCATAACTAACAAATAAAGGGCCATCGAGATCAGCATAGAATTCCTACAGCGTGGAAAACGGCCATTCAGTCCATTGAGTCCACACAAACCCTCCAAAGAACATCCCACCCAGTCTCACACCCTACTCTGTCCTTGCATTTTGCACACGTGACACTATGAGCAATTTAGCACAGTCAATCTACACAATTTGCATATTTTTTGGACTGTGGAAGGAAACTGGAGCACCTGGAGGAAACCCACGCAGGCAGGGTATGGGTAAGACACTCTTCATAAGTTCAGTGTGGACTTGATGGGCTAAGTGGTCTGCTTCCACACCGGAAGGATCCTATGGTCTCCAGGAACAAGCCCAAAAAACATGGTTTGGATATAGCTTACAGCAGAATCAAAAACCAACTTAACAGTTACTCAGAAATTTGCTGCAAGTTAACCAGTCCTGATGAACCAGGAAATCCCTTTTCACACACCGTGCGGGTGGATAGTCTTTTGTCAGTGTGAATGTGTCGATGTGTCATGACAACGTGACTATTTCCAAGCTCCACCTTACAGATACACAATTGATATTAACATTTTATCCACAATACCAGTACCTTTAATTGAGCAGGGATCAGTAACATCAGTACAAACAGCCCAAAACCATGGTTCATTTGATAGTGAGAGTGACAGCAAAATCCTTCAACTGTGCTTCTTTGTGAACTCACTAGTGTGTTAACAGTTTGGATGACTAAGTGAATGCTTTCCCACATTTAGAGCAGGTGAATGGTCTCTCCCCAGTGTCACTGAGCTGGTGGAAGGACATTTCAGATGAATCTTCACAGATCATGTGCATTTCTCCCCACTGTGAGAGTTGCTTTTTCCTTCAGTGTTCAAAATCCTGAGGTAGTTGAGTTGTGATAAACAAAGTGACTGTCAGATCTGGATGTGTTCCTGTTTGAATTCTCCAACTGTAGACTAAGCTTTCAAACAGAAAGCGAGTGCAGTGAGCGAGGAACCAGAAGAACACACAGACTGTGAAACTGAGAAATCCTCTGGACATTTGTGGAGTGATACTTGGGGAATATGCTGGATTATCATTAGAACAAATTCATAAATAAATATCCTCCAGGTAAGGGATCCAGTCAGTGTTTGCACAAAACTCCTGAAAGAGAGGTGGGAGAGCCAGGGAGGAAGGACAGGTTTTGTATAGATCTGTAACTCAGTCTTTCAGAGGGATCGAAAGACTAAGAACAGTGCAGAAGTAAAATTGTGGAAATCTGAAATGAAAACAAAAATGCTTATTCAGAGTTGTACACCACGAAACAATCCCTTTGGTCCCAGTTGTCCATGCTGACCAGATATCCCGAATTAATCTAATCCCATTTGCAAGCATTTGACCTATATTCCTCAAAACATGCCCATCCAGATGCCTCTTAAATGTCATAATTGTCCCAGCTTCCACCAGTTCCTCTAGCAGGTCATTCTACACAGGCACCACCCACTTTCCCTTTTAGAAAAAAACTTTCCCTCACAGCTTAAACTGGCTACTCACCCTATGCCCACCATAATTTTATTAACTTCTATAAGGTCACCTCTCAGCCTTCAATGTTCCAGGGAAAACAGCCCCAGCGTATTCAGCCTCTCCCTGCAGCTCAAAATTTCCAACTCTTGCAACATCCTTGTAAATCTTTTCTGCACCCTGCCAAGTTTAACAGCATCATTCCGATAGCAGGGAGACCAGAACTGAACAGTATTCCAAAAGCAGCATAATCAATGTCTTGTTCAACCTATAGCATGACCTCCCAACTCCTACACTCAATGCACTGACCAATAAATGCCAGCACAGCAAATATCATCTTCACTACCTTCTGTACCTACAATCCACCTTCAAGGAACTGTGCACCCGCACCCCAAGGAGTCTCTGTTGCATAACAGTCCCCAGGGCCTCATCATTAACTGTTTAAGCCCTGCCCTAATTTTCATTACCATAATGCAATATCTCGCATTTATCCAAACTAAACTGATTTCTGGCACTCCTTGGCCCATCGACCCATCTGATTAAGTTCCCATTGTACTTGGAGGCAAACTTCTTTGCTGTTTACTACACCAACAATTTGCGTCATCTGCACACTTACTAACCATTCCTCCAATATTCATTCCACATGATTTGTATCAATGACAAAAAGCAGTGGACCTAGCACCGATCCTTGCAGCACACTGCTGTTCATAGTCCTCCAGACTGAAAAAATAGACACCCACCCCCAACCCCAACCATGATCTTGCCTCCTACTTTCATGCCAATTTTTTTTTCAAATAGCTAACTCTCCCTGGATTCCATTTGATCTAATCTTGCCAACCAGTCTGTCATGCGGAGCTTTGGTGAATGCCTTGCCGACGTCCATGTAGACAATGTCCACTGCTTTGCCTTCTTCATCACTTCTTCAAAAATCTCAGTCAAGTTAGTGAGACAGGAACCCCCACTCACAAAGCCATGTTGACTATCCCTAATGAGTCTTTGCTTCTCTAAACACATGCAAATCCAGTCCCTCAGAATCCCCTCCAGCAATTTACCCAACACTGACATCAGGCTCAACGGTCGATGGTCCTCCGGCTTTTCCTTAAAGAATGGCACCACATTAGCCACCCGGCCTTCTGGCACTTCACCAGTGTCTATCAGTGATGCAAATATCTCAGCAAGGGACCCAGCGGTAGTACATGTTCCAGGACATCAAAAGGGAAATGCCCTGAAGCCTCACCACCCTCTCTATTTGTGGTCAGGTGCCAGGGACCGATCCACCTTTATGCAGTTTAAGACGTACAGCACCTAGACCTCTGTAATATGGACACTTTTCACGACTCATTATTTATGTCTCCAAGCTCTCTAGCTTCCATATCCTTCTCTGCAGTCAATAGTCATGTGAAATATTTATTTACTATCTCAGCCTCTTGTCTTTTTTTAAAAGATGTCTTTCTCCTCTCATCTTACAGTGTCCCCTTGTCTTGAAATCGCCCAACCCTCGGGAAAAAAGCCCTTAATAGCAACATAATCTGTGCCCTCATGATTTTAAAAACCTCTGTAAGGTCACCCTTTAACCTCCTATGCCCCGGTGAGAAAAGTCCTAGCTTTGGCAGTCTATTTTAATACAACTTATTAACCACCCTGTCTACCTGTCTCCATAAACTTCAAAAGTAGTATGTACCTGAATCTCCGCATTACTCTGTTCCACAACACTATCCTGGGTGCAACCATCAATTGTGTACATCCTACACTTGTTCATTTTACCAAAATACAATATCTCACATTTATTCAAATTGAACTTCATCCTCTACTCCTCAACCCATTGAGCCAATTGATCAAGATCTTGCTGTCATCTTAGATAACCTTCACTAACCACTATAAACACCATTTCTAGCATCATCTGCAAACTTATTAATTTTGTCCCTTAAATTCTCTTCCAAATCATTTATGTTAACGAGAAACAAAGAAGTGGACCCTGTACCGATTGCTGTGGAACACAGCTGGTCACAGAACTCCACTCTGAAAAATCCTCCAGCACCACGGTCTCTCCTACAACTCAGCCAATTTTGCTTCCAATTAACAAGCTCTTTGTGAATCACATGATCTAACTTTACTCATCAGTCTACCATGTGGAACCCTGTCAAAGGCTTCACTCTCATTCCAGAGGTGCTGCAAATCTGACCCAATTCCCCTGCCATTTGTCCAACGCCCTCTTGATCATGCCTTAAAAGTTAATCCCAACTCTCTTTTGATCAGAACTGCTAAATCTGCATCCAGCTGCCATTCAGACTGTTCCAGATCCTGGGAACTTGCTGAGTCAAGTAATCTTCACATTTTCACCCTGCATTATTTGCCAATTATCTGAGTGTTGTATTCTGTGGTTACCAACGTTGACGCTGTTAATAATTTTTCTCTCTCTGCAAACTAATATCCTGGAAACAAATCTACAACTCAACAAAATCATTGCTAATTAGCCCCAAGGAGAATTATCTCAGCTTCTTCCAGCTCTCTCCAACCAGAAACCCATAATTTTAGTCTACTTATGGGATGTGGCCTTTGCTGCACAGACTAATATTGATTGCCCATTTTTATTTGATTTGGAGAAAGTGTTGTTGAACCACTTCCTGTAACTGCTGCACTCCATGTGCTGTGTACTCCACTGTGCTGTTTAAGACGATAACCTGCCCTGAGGCCTCACCACCCTCTCTATTGCAGGAATCATATCGCAAACCTCACCACCCTCCCTATCATGAGAATGACCCTCATGCCTCACTCCTTGCACTACTGCAGCCATCACCTCGAGCCTCACCACCCTCCACATTGCTGAAATCCCTCTCCAGCCTCACGACCTGCCTATCGTTGGAATCCCTCTCTAGCCTCAAAACTCTCACCATCTCTGTAGATTCCTCCAGTCTCACAAACCTCACCTCTAATCTCCTCCAGTTTCAAGGTGAGAGGGGAAAGTTTAAGGGGGATATGTGTGGTAAATTCTTTACACAGCAGGTGGAGTGTGCCTGGAACACATTGCCAGCGAAGGTGGTAGAGGTGGGCACGACCGCGTCATTTAAGATGTCTCTAGACAGATACACGAATGGGCAGGGAGCAGAGGGATACAGATCATTGGAAAATAGGTGACAGGTTCGGATAGAGGATCTGGATTGGCACAGGCTTAGAGGGCTGAAAGGCCTGTTCCTGTGCTGTAATTTTCTTCGTTCTTTGTTCAACACCCTCCTGTCTCTGTAAATTCCTCCAGCCCATATAAACTTCCTCAGCGCTGTAATTGTCTTCACCCTCACAAACCTCCCTTTGTTTGGCATCTAATCCAGCCTCACAATCCTCACCATTTCTGTAACCTCCTCCAACCTCACTTTTCCCGACTTTTGAAATCTTCTCCAGTCTCAGAAACCTTCCTGTCTCTAATATTCTCCAGCCTCACAAATCTCAATATGTCCCTTCCTCTAATACAGTCCTAATGATGATGCCCCATTTTTATTCCTCCACTTGATGGTGGCACTTGCAATTTCCTGGGATTCAAGCTCCAGAATTTCCTGGTAAACCACTTCATCTTTGTACCTCACTTTTCTCCAGAAAACACTGAGCAATCATGAGTCATTCATTCTAATATCTCATTTTCTGAAATGGCTTGAAATATTGCTGGGCATCTTTCTACGTGAACTGCCTCGGAGGTCTACAGTCCAGAAAAAGGCTTTGTGGCCCATCCAGCCTGTGCCAGTTAAAAACCACAACCTAACTATTCTAATCTAATTTTCCAGCACTTGGCCCTTAGACTTCTCTGCGTTGGCATCACAAGTGGGCATCTAAATATGCCTTAAACGCTATGAGGATCGCTGTGCCCACCACCCTCACAGACAGTGAGGTTCAGTGCCATTGTCACAGAATGATGACATCACAGACAGGAGCAGAGACGAGCTGAGTCTGTGCAAACCAAAGATCCCCCACACACTGTGAAGGACGGGAGGGTCCCTGATAGGGGGCGGAGGAGATTTAACAGAATGGTTTGTAGCGAGAGGGTTTTTAGTTGCATGGTTAGGGCTTTTTTTTTAAAACATTATTCTTTCATGTGACTTGGGCATTGCTGGTACATATTGAGAATATCCATCTCCAATAGATGAGCTCTCCTTCTCAACTTCTCCCCTTACCTGGGGTGTGGTAATCTTCAGGTTAAACCAGCCCGATGGTCAGGTAGGACTGCAGTGACTTTACCTTTGGCACAATGATGCCACTTTGCCTCGGTGGTGTAGAGGGGAACGTTGAATGTGGTGGATTGCACACCACTCTGACACAGTGCTTCATCTGGAGGATGTTCACTTTCGTTCACATTATCAGGGCTGCACTGATGCAGGGAAGTGGAAAATGTTTCAACACAAGCCGGATGAGTGCCTTATCGACAGCAAACAAACAGTCAGTCATTGGGGGATCAGGTGTTTGGGGAAACTGAGATTATTCTCCTTGTAACAAAGTATTTTGAGGGAACCTTTGACAGATGTTTACAAGAGATTTACATTACGATGATAAAACGTACACCCACTCATCAACTGACCAGACAAATGATTACAGGACATATATTGAAAGTTTAAGGGATGATCTATTGAGAGAATGGGGTGATTTAAAAGAGAAATTTTACGTGGCAAATGGGAAATGAGCAGGAACACAATACTCACATAATGCGAATATCCAGGTCCTGATGAATTGAGTAATTCTGTCAGAGTTTGGTGTTACAATTATTGAGATTCCCACCTGAAAGTCCACTTGTAATATACTGCAACGCAAATTCATAAAATCCATCAGTCAGTCCGGTTAGAAATTCACAACATCCCCTCCTCCTGGCCGAGGATAACTGTGCATTGTTCCTGCTACACATTATCCCTTGTGGGGTTCAGCAGTTGATTCAGGGGGAAATCTATTTGGGTTTCTAGGAGTGTCCACCTTGGGGCTTCATGTCACTAAACAGATCAGCAGGTCTTTGACACATGGCAAAGAATGCCCGAGAGTTATTGAGATGCAGGCAGCAGGATTCGCTTCCTTTTCTTTCCTTCTGTGCTGCTGCATTGCCACAATGAGATATTGGGCCGGAAAAGCTGGTGCAGCTTGATGGACAAGTTGTCTCGATTCTGAGCAATGGACAGTAAGCTTCTGGTCATTCGAAAGAATGCCCCTTAAAAAGATAGCAATTACATATGCGCCATGTTGCCCAGTGCTCCCAACAAAAAGAATGAGGGAGGATCTCATAAAAAAAGGGGATAACAGTCAGGTTCCACGAGGGTTGCAGTTTATGGAGAGATATTGATAATGGGCGACAAGTTGGCAAATGGAGTACAAATGTGGGAAAATGTGAAGTTGTTCATTTGAGGAGACAACCAAAGAATACAGTGTTATTTAAAAGGTAAAATCTGTGGAAAACTGTAACACAACGGGACTCAGGAATAATTGTGCAGGAAACACAAAGCGAGCACATAGTTGCAACAGGTAATCCGGGAGGGTAATGGGATGTTATCCCTTATGTCAAGGTGTTTGTAGTATAAGAGTTTGGAATACAAGTCTTAGGACAAATGTAAAAATTGCTGGCAAGACAACATCTGGAGGAATGCGAGCAGCTTTTTTGTTCCACTTATTCGAGCAAGTACATCACTTCACTGGAGGCATTTCAGAGAAGATGGACGAGCATGATCAGTGGTTTGGAGGGACTATCATTTAAGCTAAGACTAAACAGGCCTGGAATCTACTATTTAGATTATTGAAGATGGAGAGACGAGCTAATTAAAAATATAGGATTCTTAAGTGGGTTTACAGGATAAATGCTGAGGTGATATTTCCCATCGTGGGATCAGATTCCGGATCAGACAAACAATAGAGGGTTCTCTTTTGGAATCGTCAAGTTGAAGGCAACACAGGCATGGGTGAGGGGTTTCGGTCACAAATGAGCTGGAGTGAGGTGGAGAGAAGGAGCATTTTAGAGATTGAAATTTCTGACATGTGATTGAGAGGAGGGGAAGGGAGAGAGAGACGGGGGGAGGGGGAAGGGAGAGAGAGACGGGGGGAGGGGGAAGGGAGAGAGAGACGGGGGGAGGGGGAAGGGAGAGAGAGACGGGGGGAGGGGGAAGGGAGAGAGAGACGGGGGGAGGGGGAAGGGAGAGAGAGACGGGGGGAGGGGGAAGGGAGAGAGAGACGGGGGGAGGGGGAAGGGAGAGAGAGACGGGGGGAGGGGGAAGGGAGAGAGAGACGGGGGGAGGGGGAAGGGAGAGAGAGACGGGGGGAGGGGGAAGGGAGAGAGAGACGGGGGGAGGGGGAAGGGAGAGAGAGACGGGGGGAGGGGGAAGGGAGAGAGAGACGGGGGGAGGGGGAAGGGAGAGAGAGACGGGGGGAGGGGGAAGGGAGAGAGAGACGGGGGGAGGGGGAAGGGAGAGAGAGACGGGGGGAGGGGGAAGGGAGAGAGAGACGGGGGGAGGGGGAAGGGAGAGAGAGACGGGGGGAGGGGGAAGGGAGAGAGAGACGGGGGGAGGGGGAAGGGAGAGAGAGACGGGGGGAGGGGGAAGGGAGAGAGAGACGGGGGGAGGGGGAAGGGAGAGAGAGACGGGGGGAGGGGGAAGGGAGAGAGAGACGGGGGGAGGGGGAAGGGAGAGAGAGACGGGGGGAGGGGGAAGGGAGAGAGAGACGGGGGGAGGGGGAAGGGAGAGAGAGACGGGGGGAGGGGGAAGGGAGAGAGAGACGGGGGGAGGGGGAAGGGAGAGAGAGACGGGGGGAGGGGGAAGGGAGAGAGAGACGGGGGGAGGGGGAAGGGAGAGAGAGACGGGGGGAGGGGGAAGGGAGAGAGAGACGGGGGGAGGGGGAAGGGAGAGAGAGACGGGGGGAGGGGGAAGGGAGAGAGAGACGGGGGGAGGGGGAAGGGAGAGAGAGACGGGGGGAGGGGGAAGGGAGAGAGAGACGGGGGGAGGGGGAAGGGAGAGAGAGACGGGGGGAGGGGGAAGGGAGAGAGAGACGGGGGGAGGGGGAAGGGAGAGAGAGACGGGGGGAGGGGGAAGGGAGAGAGAGACGGGGGGAGGGGGAAGGGAGAGAGAGACGGGGGGAGGGGGAAGGGAGAGAGAGACGGGGGGAGGGGGAAGGGAGAGAGAGACGGGGGAGGGGGAAGGGAGAGAGAGACGGGGGGAGGGGGAAGGGAGAGAGAGACGGGGGGAGGGGGAAGGGAGAGAGAGACGGGGGGAGGGGGAAGGGAGAGAGAGACGGGGGGAGGGGGAAGGGAGAGAGAGACGGGGGGAGGGGGAAGGGAGAGAGAGACGGGGGGAGGGGGAAGGGAGAGAGAGACGGGGGGAGGGGGAAGGGAGAGAGAGACGGGGGGAGGGGGAAGGGAGAGAGAGACGGGGGGAGGGGGAAGGGAGAGAGAGAGGGGGAAGGAACAGAGAGAGGGGGAAGGAAGGGAGAGAGAGGGGGAAGGAACAGAGAGAGGGGGAAGGAAGGGAGAGAGAGGGGGAAGGAAGAGAGAGAGGGGGAAGGAAGAGAGAGAGGGGGGGGAAGAGAGAGAGGGGGGGGAAGAGAGAGAGGGGGGGGAAGAGAGAGAGGGGGGGGAAGAGAGAGAGGGGGGGGAAGAGAGAGAGGGGGGGGAAGAGAGAGAGGGGGGGGAAGAGAGAGAGGGGGGGAAGAGAGAGAGGGGGGGGAAGAGAGAGAGGGGGGGGAAGAGAGAGAGGGGGGGGAAGAGAGAGAGGGGGGGAAGAGAGAGAGGGGGGGAAGAGAGAGAGGGGGGGAAGAGAGAGAGGGGGGGAAGAGAGAGAGGGGGGGGAAGAGAGAGAGGGGGGGGAAGAGAGAGAGGGGGGTGAAGAGAGAGAGGGGGGTGAAGAGAGAGAGGGGGGGGAAGAGAGAGAGGGGGGGGAAGAGAGAGAGGGGGGGAAGAGAGAGAGGGGGGGAAGAGAGAGAGGGGGGGAAGAGAGAGAGGGGGGGAAGAGAGAGAGGGGGGGAAGAGAGAGAGGGGGGGAAGAGAGAGAGGGGGGGAAGAGAGAGGGGGGGGGAAGAGAGAGAGGGGGGGAAGAGAGAGAGGGGGGGAAGAGAGAGAGGGGGGGAAGAGAGAGAGGGGGGGAAGAGAGAGGGGGGGGGAAGAGAGAGAGGGGGGGGAGAGAGAGGGGGGGGGGAGAGGGGGGGGGAGAAGAGAGAGAGAGGTGGGGAGGGAATAGGCAGGACAAGTTCTGATAAGGCTTGACATGAGACTGGACAAAGATGCAAGTTTAAGCCTAAAACGAGGAGCAACGTGCCAGGCAATTTGGTTTGGTGGGCTTGTGGAAGAGAGGGAAGCAGCAGAGGCAGCTGATTGGATTGCCTCAATCTTCGTGACAGAGAAACTCCATGTGTCTCCCTCATTGCTGTTGGAGGGGAGGATGGAGGAGGCAGGATGATGGACAGCGTTTTGCAAAGAAACGAAGCCTGCATTCGTGATATTAACTTTTATCTAGAATATTAAAATGTACAACAGAAGTCTGGGTCGAATCCCATCGCATCAAATGGTGGAATTTGAATTCAATTTAAAAGAGACTGGAATTACGAATCAGCTGGTTGCCATGGAACCGTTGCTAATGGCAGAAGACAAAAACAAAAAAATCTGATGTCCTTCAGGGAAAGAAATTTGCCAACCAAGCCACTCAGTTGCAAAATCTCAACAAAGGTATGAAGCTGGGTGTCCCACTTGGCATCTACCAAAGCAAGAGGAAAGACACCTGCAGAATTAGTCCTATCGACCCCACAAACTCCTCTTTACTCATATCTGGGGGCTAGCGGCAAAACTTGGAGAGGTGACTCAAAGTCTAGACAAGAAATAGCGTCAGACTCATGGAAACTAACCTTACAGACAACGACACATCACCACTGTCCTCAGTGAAGGCCTGTCCCACGAGCAGGACAGACCCGGCAGACGTGGCAGCACAGTGATAATGGGAACTGCAGATGCTGGAGATTCCAAGATAATAAAATGTGAGGCTGGATGAACACAGCAGGCCAAGCAGCATCTCAGGAGCACAAAAGCTGACGTTTCGGGCCTAGACCCTTCATCAGAGCATGGGAGAGAGATTCCCTGAGGTTGGTCCGGAGGGAGGAGGGTAACTTCTTCAGGTTAGGCATCTCTGGAAGAGGCTTCGCAGTGAGGTTAAAATAGTATCAGAGATAATGGGAACTGCAGATGCTGGAGATTCCAAGATAATAAAATGTGAGGCTGGATGAACACAGCAGGCCAAGCAGCATCTCAGGAGCACAAAAGCTGACGTTTCGGGCCTAGACCCCTCTGATGAAGGGTCTAGGCCCGAAACGTCAGCTTTTGTGCTCCTGAGATGCTGCTTGGCCTGCTGTGTTCATCCAGCCTCACATTTTATTATCGTGGCAGCACAGTGCTATTCTGGCCGGATTATTTGTCCTGAGAGTACTCGACATCGACGCCTGGAAGTCTCATGGCTCCTGCTCGTTACCATGTATCATCCTTCCTCGGTTGATAAATTGGCAGCAGTATTCTTGCTAGATTATTAACCCAGAGACCCAGATAGCATTCTGCGGACCTGGGTTCGAATCCTGCCATGGCAGATGGTGAAACCTGAATTAAGTAATTATCTGGAATTACGAGTCTAATGATGACCATGAAACCATTGCTGATTATCAGGGAAGACTCATCTGGTTCATTTGCATCCTTTTGGGAAGGAAATCTGCCATCCTTACCTGGTCTGCAATACATGTGACTCCAAACCCACAGCAATGCGGTTGACTGTTAACTGCCTTCTGGGCAATAAACACTGGTCCAGCTGATGATTTCCATATCCCAAGAGTGAATTTTAATTGGAAAAAAAAACTCCATGTTGAACAGCACTTGGAGGAAGCACTGAGAGTGCAAACGGCACTAAATGTACTCCGTGTCCACCATCAGGAGTAGTTTGCAGCAGGATTACCAATCAAGCTGGACAGGTCCCAAAGGAAAAAGCTGCCTGGCTGGGACCGCAGCAGGTGCTGCCACAACAAACAGAAGGGAAAAACATAGCTGGTCTCATCGTCACAAATTTCCCAGTTGCAGATGCATCTGTCCGTGACAGGATTGATAAGAGCGACCACCGCATAGTCCTGTGGAGACAAAGCCTCATCTTAAACTTGAGAATACCCCCATTGCATGATAATAAAATGTGAGGCTGGATGAACACAACAGGGCCAGCAGCATCTCAGGAGCACAAAGGCTGACTTTTCAGGCCTAGACCCTTCATCAGAGGAGATGCTGCTGGCCCTGCTGTGTTCATCCAGGCTCACATTTTATTATCTTGGATTCTCCAGCATCTGCAGTTCCCATTATCACTGATACAATACCCACCATTGCGTTGGGTGGCACGAACTTCAGCTGAAAGAGACAGACTTGGAACAGACACAGGAACTCAAAACCAGATATCTATGAGGCTTTGTGGGACATCAACAGCAGAACTTAATCCAGCACAGTCTGTAACCTCGTGGCTTGGCATATCCTACAGTCAACCATTAGCATTGATCCAAGGGATCAACACTGGTTGAATGGATACTATCGGAGGGCATGCCAAGAACAGCACCAGGTATACCTAAAAATAAGGTGCCAACCTCATAAAACTACCAAACAGGACTATCTGCATGCCAAATAGCATAAGCAGCAAGAGTTAGAGCTGAGCCACCCCTAACCAATAGATCAGATGTAAGCTCTGCAGTTCTGTCACACCCAGTTGAGAATGGTGATGGACAATTAAACAAGTCACTGGAGGAAGCATGCCAAAAATCCCCATCTTTACTGACAGAGGAGCCCAACCTATCCACGCAAAAGATAAGACTGCAGCAAATTTCAGCCAAAAATGCCAATTGAATGATCCATCTCACCTTCTCCAGAGGTCCCCGACATCAGAGATGTGAGTTTTCATCCAATTTGATTCATTTCAAATAATATTAATAAATGAATGAACGGTTACAGACCCTGGCAACACTCTGGCAATAGTACCGATGACTAGTGCTCTAGAGCTTGCTAGTGCCAAGCCAAACTGTTTCAGTCCTGCTACAGCGCTGGCATCTATTGACAATTTGGAAAACTGCCCAGGTCTGTTCAGCACAAAAACACAGCAAATCCAACCCGACCAATTTCCCCTCAAGCAGTCTACTCTCTATCATCAGTAAAGTGATGGAAGGTGTTGTCAACAGCACTATTAAGCAGCACTTACTCAGCAGTAACCTGCTCAGTGACACCCAGTTTGAGTCATGGCGAGCACTTGGTTCCTGATCTTATTACAGACTTGATCCACAAATTCACAAACAGCTGAATTCCTGAGGTGGGGTGAGGGTAACTGCAGAGCCCTGCACAAAAACCACTTATTTCCACTTCAGTGACAATGACTGACAGTGACACCTTTGTTTCAGCTCATCTGCTGAACCTCTCATCTATTCCTGTGTTACCTCTAGACGTAACTATCCAAACTCACTGCCAGTCAGCCTCCCACATTCAACATCCCTGTAACCTCAAGAATACCTAAAATTCTGCTGCACACAAGTTCATTTGTACCAAGACCTGTTCACCATCACTGCTGTGCTCCCTGACCCACAAAGGCTCCTATTTATAAGCAACAATTTAAAATTCTCACCCTTGATTTAATTCCTGGCTGTGATGAGCCCTATCTCCCTGCACCAAACAACCTTCAAGACTTCGATAACTCATTTAGTTCCAGACTCCAACAATGCGTTTAATCATCCCTTCACTATTGGAGGCTGTTTCTACAGTTGCCAGGCAACATGGTCTGGAAGTCCCATGATAAGCCTCTTAGGTTTGCATTCCTTCTTTAAGATAGTCATAAAAACCTGCAAATTTAGTAACTTTTTGGTAACCTGACCTAATATGGCCTTACGTCAAAAGTTTCTTGATAATATTTTTGTGAAATTATAAAACATGATTAAAATACAAATTGTTTGTTGATTTGGACATACACCGTTAGCTCTCCAGTATCGCTAGATGAATGATCTGTAACTTCTCAAATGGCCGCATTGTGGGAGCACCTTTATCATACAAACTGCAGCAGGACACAAAAGTTAAACATCACCTTCTCCACAGGCAACAGGGCTTTGGCAACGATCGCTGGTACCTGTGGAAGGAGAAACAGTAAATGTTGCAGAAGTGCAAAATGAATGACACAGAATAAAAATGCTGTCGAATTTGATGGTCTGAAATGGAAGAAAAATGCACTCTCTTTCTGGGAAAATATTTCCTGACTGTGAAAGATACCATTCAAAAATTAATCTGGTAAGACAGCAGTCAGGGGGTGGGGAGCAGTGGAAAATTTATTGACAAAAGGTAGAAGGAAGTAACAGTAAAACACTACAGAGATCAAATGTATCCATCATTAGAGACTGAAGAGATTAAACACCGACAAAGGTGATCAGGGAGCACAGAAGTGATGAAGAGCAGTGCGAGCTGCTATTATCCCAAACTCTGGGAAAGAAATCCAGAAGAAACAAACATTTCTCTTGGATAAGAGATAATAGGAACTGCAGATGCTGGAGAATCCAAGATAACAAGTTGTGGAGCTGGATGAACACAGCAGGCCAAGGAGCAGGAAAGCTGACGTTTCGGGCCTAGACCCTTCATCAGAAATGGAGGAGGGGAAAGAGGTTTCTGAACTAAATAGGGAGACAGATCAAAGATGGAGAGAAAAGATATGTGGAGAGGAGACAGACAAGTCAAAGAGGCAGCACGGAGCAGGTAAAGGTGAGTATCGGTGGGGAGTTAGGGAGGTGATAGGTCAGTCCAGGGAGGTGGGATGAGGTTAGTAGGCAGGAAATGGGGGTGCGGCTTGAGGTGGGAGGAGGGAATAGGAGAGAGGAAGAACAGGTTAGGGAAGCAGAGACAACCTGGGCTAGTTTTGAGATGCAGTTGGGGGGAGGGGAGGTTTTGAAGCTTGTGAAATCCACATTGACACCATTGGGCTGCAGGGTTGCCAGGCAGAATACGACTTGCTGTTCCTGCAACCCTCGGGTGGCATCATTGTGGCAGTGCAGCTGCCCCACGATAGGCATTTAGTCTGAGGAAAGGGACGTGGAGTTGATTTCGTTCACGACTGGGAGGTGCAGTTGTTTATTGTGAACCGAGTGTAGGTGTTCTGCAAAGCGGTCCGCAAGTCTCCGCTTGGTTTCCCCAATGTAGAGGGGGCCACAACGGGTACAGGGGATGCAGTATACCACATTAGCAGATGTGCAGGTGAACGTCTGCTTGATGTAGAAAGTCTTCTTGGGGGTTGGGATGGGGGTGTGGGGGCAAGTGTAGCACTTCCTGCGTTTGCAGGGAAGAGTGCCAGGTGTGGCGGGGCTGGAGGGGAGTGTGGAGCGGACAAGGGAGTTACGGAGAGTGTGGTCCCTCCGGAAAACAGGCAAGGGTGGGGAGGGAAAGTGTCTTTGGTGTTGGGGTCGGATTGCTGATGGCAGAAATGTCAGAGGATGATGCATTGGATCCAGTAATTGGTGGGGTGGTACGTGAGGATGAGGGAGATTCTTTTTCGGTTGTTATTGCAGGGACGGTGTGCGAGTTAGGAGTTGTGGAAAAATACAGGAGACACGGTCAAGGGCATTCTCGATCACTGTAGGTGGGGTGCGGGTGAAAAGAGGTGGGGGGTGGGGTTGCAGTCCTTGAAAAGGAACATCAGACATACGGGAGTGGAATCCTGGGAGCAGATGCGGTGGAGTTGAAGGAATTGGGAATAGCAGATGGCATTTTTTGAGGGCAGTTGGTGGGAGGAGGTGCATTCTAGGTAGCTGAGAGAGTCGGTGGGCTTGAAATGGATTTTGGTTTGTAGACGGTTGCCTAAGATGGAAACAGAGGGCCAGGAAGGTGAGAGAGCTGTTAAGAGATGGCTCAGGTGAACTTAAGGTTGGGGTGGTAGGTGTTGGTGAAGTGGATGAACTGTTCGAGCTCCTTGTGGGAGCACGAGGCAGTGCCGATACAGTAATCCATGCACCAGACGAAGAGGTGGGGTTCAGGGCCAGTGTATGTACGGAAGAGGGATTGTTTTGACAAAGAGGCAGGCATAGCTTGGGCCCATGCAGGGACCCACGGCCATCCCCTGTGTCTGTAGGAGGTGGGAGGAGTTGATAGAGAAGTTGTTGAGGGTGAGGACAAGTTCACCTAAGCGCATAAGGGGGTCAGTAGAGGGGACCTGGTCAGACCTGCAGGACAGGAAATAGCATAGGGCTTTTAGGCCATCTGTATGGGGAAATGCAGGTGCTAATGTGGTATACTGCATCCGCTGTACCCATTGTGGCCTCCTCTACGTCGGGGAAACCAAGCAGAGGCATGGGGGCCACTTTACAGAACACCTACACTCAGTTCGCAATAAACAACTGCTCATCCCCACCTCCCTAACCTGTTCTTCCTCTCACCTATCCCCTTCTCCCTAGACTGACCAATCCCCTCCGTACATCCCCACCTACACTCACCTTTACCTGCTCCATCCCCGTCTCTTTAATTTGGAGGCCTCCTCTCCACCTGCCTCCCCTTCTCTCCCTGTTTATTTCAGTATCCCCTTCCCCTCCCCCATTTCTGAAGGGTGTAGGCCCAAAAACGCTAGCTTTCCTGCCTCTCTGATGCTGCCTGTCCTGCTGTGGTTCTCCAGCCCCACACCTTGTTCTCTCACTTTCAGCCAGAGGCGGCTGCGCATGCGCCCAGCTTCACCCCGGCCCTTTTTGAAGTTAAACCTGCCGCGCATGCGCCCCGCGGATCATTGCCCCCAATAAAGATGGTGGCGGTCACACGGGCCTATCGTCATCTGAGGCATTGATTTGTTTTCTGCAAACGTGAGTCTGCGAGTTTCAAATGTGTGTTTTCCGACGTGCACTAACTGTTTGTAAAACTTCGAAACCCATACGAATATCACTTCCCTCCAGCTTTCTGCCGTTTTGCTTTCTTTACCGCGGCCTGCTCTTACCTCAATTGCACAAATCTTGGTCTCAGCGAAGGATCTAGGCCCGAAACGCCAGCTTTCCTGATCCTCTGATACTGCTTGACCTGCTGTGTTCATCCAGCTGCACACCGTGTTATCTCGGATTCTACGGCCTCAGCAGTTCTGGTTGTCTCAGCGACTCTGGACCGCTATCGTGGATGATCACGTGGTTTTCACTGATCCCGCCCTCTCTTCATTCCGATTGGGCGATATCCGCCCGGTCATGCATGGAACCCCTGTGCTCCTATTGGTCTCGCACTGACATCAATCAGCCAGACTTCACTGTGAGCTGGAGCATGCGAAGTGCCTTGTGTTATTGTGAGAAGGTAATGATCGCCGTCACAATGATTTGAGACAAATGAGACTGAGAACTGGATGAGAAAGATTGTTACATTAGCGATCCTGGGGTTTTAATAAGTCGCTCTGAGGAAAGGGCACTGCACCCGAAACGTTAACTCTGTCTTTTTACCTTCACAGATGCTGCCACACCTGCTGAGCTTTTCCAGCAACTTTGTTTTTGTTCCTGATTTACAACATCCCAGTTCTTTTGTTATTTTTTAATAAGTCGCGATTGAAAAGGCTTCCTGCAGCTCAAAGCTAAAGATACTCTTGACACCGCTCTGTCAGCGAATAGAGAAATGGCGGTGAAATAAGGATAATAAATACAGGTATATAACAGTCCTCAGGTAAGATGTAAAGGGAATAATTATGAACATGAAGAACATCACGTGGTGAAGTGGGGTGAGTGTTGTTCATATGAACTGTGATTGGGCAGAGCGGGAGGTTAATTAAAAAAGAGCAAGCATAAAAGAGATTCTCAAGAAAGGCCTGTGCAATGGAAAGCAACGAGAATCAGAAGAGCCCAAGACAGAAGAAAAAGTTTGAAGACCGAGGCTGCAAAAACTCCAATAAGTTGTTTCACTGCTCTACTGCCTAGTTATTGACTTTAGCGTATAATCCACATTCAACTGTAAGTAGTTGTCTGAGTTTGTCACTGTAGTTTACTTCATAACAGATAAACTCCACACTTTGTCTCAATAAAGCTGACAGTTGGTTCACAAATTAGTTCTGCTGCCAAGTCCATTCCCATTTGAAAAAGGATAGAGATCACATTTAAATAGACAATGATAAATGTCAATCCAGGCTGGGAGCAAAATTCTGCTCCCTCTCCACTGACTCCATCCCTGCCCCTGGTAACTGGCAGGTAACACACTGGCCACAGTCATGGTGCAATATTTCACCCCAAGATGAGCTTCCAACCACATTACTCACCCCTACACTCATTATCCCAAAGACCACATACAATTTCAACCTCAACAGCATCTCAGTTCATCTGCTGCTGAAACTCTCATCCATTCCTTTGTTACCTCTCGACTTAAGTCCCCAAACACACTCCCGGCCGGCTTCTTAATTCTACTCTCCTGAAATCTTGAAATGATCCAAAAATCTGCTGCCCGTGTGTTTACTCTCACCCATTTCAACACCTTCAAGTTTTTCCATCCTGTGCTCATTAACATAGATATTTTCTGGGTGGCAAAGCACCAAGGTATTGAAATTCATATCCTTATTTTGAAATTTTGTCATCACACCTCTTTTGTTTGATAGTCCCTCCAGCTGCAAAACTCTCTGAGATATATCTGAAGAAGGGTCACTGGACACAAAACAGTAATGCTGCTCTTTCTCCATAAGCAATGCCAGATAAGCTGAGTTTTACATCAATTTCTGCTTGTGTTACTACTTTCAAGCATCTACTGTTCTTTTGCTTTTTCCTTCAAGACATTTGTTCTCCCTGACTTCCAACCTCCAGTAGATTTCTGGTTTTAACTCTCCCACCTTTTTCATGTTTTCAGTTCCTAAGGCCAAAAGCTCTTGAATTTACTCACTAAACATTCCTGGTTTTCAAAGTCCCCTTGTTTGTTCAGGATATTCCTTGAAACCTACTTCTTTGGCCAGTTTTGGGTCACTTGTCCTAATAAGTGCCTGGTATCAAATATTGTTTTGTGACAACCTTGTGTAATATGTCAGATCATTGGATTGAATCAAAAATGTGAAAACATTTAAATTGTTCTTTTGGAAAACATCACTAATCTTTCACGATCATTTGGTAACTCCTTACCTAATATCATTGCAAGTGCGACTTCACCACACGACCTGCACTGGTTCAGAAAGGTCAAACATCAAATTCTCCAGATGTAACTGAGGATTGGCAATAGTTACTGATACCTTTGGAGAGTGATCCAAAGTTAATGTATCAGGATATGGGGAATGAATGATATGGTGCAGAACTTCTTGGGTAATATAAGCTCAGAAACAGAACAGCGATGGCTTCCTTCCAACTCGAGAGGGTCTAACTTTACTTTTTAATTGAAAAATATTCAGGTTCATTTATAGTTCTTCACGGAGAATGAATTGTTGATCTTATTCAGCTGCATGTGTACAATAAATTTCTTTAGATGTGAGGTCAAAGAAATTCAAAACTATTCCCCATCCTCCCACAGACTTTGTTTCACTGTTAAGATGTCTACTCATGGACCTAGGGGATCCAGGTACATGATTATCTGAAGTTTACATCACATTTAGACAGTGGTTAAACATGCTTTTGACACGCCAGCCTTCATTGCTCAATCGTTTCAGTTTCGGAGTTGGGAAGTCATATTGAGGTTGCACAGGATGTTGATGAGACCCCCTCTGGAATACAGTGTGCGGTTTCTGTCGCACAGTTACAGGGGGCACATTATGAAGCTGGCGATTGTTAAGAAGAGGTTTACCAGGATGTTGCCTGGTATGGAAGCTTTGATTTACAAAGAAAGGTTAGATAGACTTTGACTTTTCTCGCTGGTGCTTAGGAGGTTGAGAGGCGGCCTGTCAGAAGTTCATAAAATAATGAGACACGGAGATAGTATGAATTGTGGTCATCATTTCCCAAGGATGGGAGATTTCAAGATCAGGGGATGTTTTTCAGTTGCGAGGAGACTATTTAATAAAAAAAGATATGTGAGGCAGAACTTTGCAATGACTGTGAATAAAACAATGGCAAGTTCCAGCAGAGAAACAGGTGACAGTGAAGCAGGCATGTGAGGATAAGTGTGTTTCGTTTGCCAGTGACATTCACCGCTTCACAAAGTGGGGAACATTGAAGTGCAGCAGTGACGGTGATTATTTTGCAGGATATTCACCTTGCAAATGGTTTTTCCGCCAGTATCCCTGATTACATCGCAATCGACAGGATGAAAGCTGCAGCAAGACGTGTGGAGCCAGTGGTGTAATTGGTACGGCATCTGATTTGAATTGGAAGTTTGGAATATTGTATCCTCTCTCGCTCGAGTGAAGTTGACAGCTTTTCTACCCTTGCAAATTGACAGACGCTTCTGAAGAGGTATGTCTGCCCAATGCTGTTTTTGTCAGGTTCCCAGCAGCGGAAGTGAATGGATTGCTGGGTTTTGGAAATTGAAAATTGAAATTGAAAGGTAAATGAGTAACATGAGTGTGGGGCTACTTCAGCTCACTGTCAATTTCATATCCCAGCTCATGGTAACGGTACCCATTGTCAGGAGAAACTGCTTGTGTTGCACATAAAGCTGTCTTGCGTCAGGAAACCTTGTGTCCAGCGAGAGAAGCAGGTAGAACAGTATGTGTATCATATCACAAAGACTGACACTGAGCCACACATTAAATGGTAAAGCTAACAAGTTGTAAACTTGCTCGCCCACGTGGGGCTTGTTTTCATTCAGACTTTTCATCCCCATGCGAGGTAACGTCATGAGTGAGACTTCCAATGAAGCAATGTTGTTCTCCTCCACTTGGAATTTATCCTGCCCAGTCTGTTCCAGCGACTTCTGTCATTTTGCATTCTGTTCTGTGTGTGTTGCATGTGGGGTCCAATTCTGCGTGTTTGCCGACTGCATTATGGATCTAGAACCATGCCTCTAGGAATTCCCATGTGTGTCTGTGTTTGGATTGCACTACTACAGTTATGTTGTCCCAGTTAAACTGATGGCCTTCATTGTCCGGCTGTACTGATATGAGGGAAAGTTTGTCATGTCATTTTGCTGCCAGCTGATGTTCATGCACACTGATGGCTAGTTTCCTTCCTGTCTGTCTGATATAATGTTTGTGGCAATCGTTGCACGGTATTTTGTAAACAATGTCAGTTCTGCATGTCGTGGGTATGGTGTCTTTAATCCTTGAGAATGTTTGTCGTAGCATGGCTTTGGGCTTGTGTGCTACCGTAATTCCTAGTGGTCAGAGGATTTGTCAGTTCTGAAATGTTCTTGATGTGTGGCAGTGTGTCCCGTGTGTTAGGGCATAATGTGTACTCTTCGTGTTGCTGTTTAGTCAGCACCTGTGGATGAAATTGCAGGGATAGCCATTCAAAGCGAAGATTTTGTATTGGTGTTCTTCCTCTTTCTGCATAGTTCTGGGTCATTGCAATGAGCGGTGGCCCGTTTAAATAGTGTCCCGACACAGCTTAGTTTGTGCACCACTGACCTGAGTTAGTTGCCAAATTAAAAGTATCCGAGCCCCTCGAGGCACAGACCCGAGTTGTGATGTGCAAAGGACAACACACGAAGGAGGGTCCTTGTGTGATTGATCCAATGTGATCTGTATACCAGGATAAAAAGGGAAGACTGGTTTTCAGCACCCACATTGAGCCTGGCTCCACTTGGCCTCCAGTCAACTCTCTCAAACTACCATTGCAATTCACTTTTCCTGGCCTCCCCTCTGTTCTTGTTTTAAACTGATTGCACGCCAGACAGTTTCAGCTGGCATTGCTGATGTGGAACTGTAACATGGAGTGAATTGATTTTGACTGACCAGTGACGTAATTCTGCTTCTAAAGATCAGTCAATATTTCATATTTATTCGTGTAAATGATAACCATTAACAGGCTATGATAGTGACGGCACTGAATAACTGGACTAGCAGGAAAGATCTGTTGACGTCACTCAGGACACTGTCTGATTCAGCCTCGCATTCTCCCGTCCTTCTGCATGTGATGCCCCTGTGCTGTGTTTTGGTCTTGTTACATCTTGATTATAATCATCTCCAGTTATCAAATACTTTGTCATTTCTAATACATGAGACTGTCTTCCTGCACCTGTGTTTCTGGCTCCATAGCTTAGTGGTTAGAGCACTGGTCTTGTAAACCAGGGGTCATGAGTTCAAGTCTCATTGGGGCCTTTGGTAATTTTTATACATCTTCTGCTTCCAAGATCGAAAGGTGCCCTGAAAAGATTATCTGAAATTATGACTATATCATTTCCTCCACAGGCCAGAAATGTCCCTGAAATTCCACGCTCCTGTTTGCCCTTCCACGTGTTTGAGGCAGACCATTCAGAATGGCGGGAAGCAGCTGATGTGAGTGATGTTTGGCCGGAAGAGCGAAGTGAAGCAGTATAAACTGCAGAGTGGCAGATGAACAACGGGGAGGAGCACAAACCCGGGGCAGCTGCCGAATGCTCCCTTTCGTTGCTGTAAACAGGTTCCTGGTTACAAAGAGAACACTCACTCCAAATCGGCCAGAATCAGCCCAGTGAGAGTTTCCTTCAGTCTAAAAGGACAATGACAGCACATACAAAGGGAAATTACCACCCACACGCCCCCCTCCCCCCCAAGCATCTCACCATTCTGAGTTGGAAACACACCATTGTTTCTTCAGTGTACCTGGGTCTAAATCCTGGAATTTCTTCCCTAACGGAAAAGGGGCTCTACTTGCCAAGAAGCTCATGAAAGTGGCTCATCACCTCTATCTGTGGAGTAATGAGGGATGGGCAATGAAATTTCAGATTAAGATTGTGATTTCACAAGAATAGCAATTGTCTTTTGCCAGTTTTACTTTTCCAAAACAAAGTCAGGGACATTCATTGTGGAGACACAGAAAGAGTCTTATTCCACCCACTGCAGAGACATCCATGTCACAGAAGCCAGCTCTCCTGAACCCAGGGCCACCTCCCTTCCAGCCTTTTCACTTCTTGTCTGTTCCCAAGTATCTGATCGTGCCAGAGCCGAGATTCTACTTGTATTCCTGATCTTTACATTGAATTCTGACTATTTCGATGTCTCAGATCAGCTAATGACACCGAGAGCATCAGAATCAATGTCACCACACCTTTAGAGAAGGGAAAGGTGCCTTGCCTTATTCTGCTCAATCAGAAAGTTGATCCTTTACTTTCCCTTGAGTCTGAATCACAAAGTGTGATGAAAGATTTACAAAGCTGGAGACTGGATTAGCTGTTTTGTTTCCTTTCCACATTTCCACGGACCAGCTGGCAACTTTGGAGCCGTTTCTAATATTGGGGGTGGGTAGTGATGGAGTTTGGTAGTTTGATTAAGCTGATAGCAAGAATTTCTTTCCATTGACTAAGGTCAGTAAACAGGTACTTTCATTTAAGAACAGTTGAAAGAGACATAATTGCATTTACATAGCGCTTATCATCACCAATCAGGAAGCCAGTTTACTGTGAGCAGACATGGTTTAAAACTTGACTTATTTTCCTCTGAATATGATATAAAGTCAGAAGTCACACAATACCAGGTTACAGACTAACAGGTTTGTCTGAAATCAGGAGCTTTCAGAGTGTGGCTTCTTCCTCAGGTGAAGTGGGTGCATGTAATATATTCACAGCAAAGACGCTTTCGATCATAATCTGAAATTGATTTCATAAAGAGCCACCTCCATGTTCTCCCAAACATTAAAAATGAAACACATGTCAAAGGCAATAAAGCCTCACACAGGATTCAAACCTGCAACTTCTTGCACTGACGACATCTAGCTGAAGTGACAATTAGACTACGAGACTAATGACTCAGTCTGATGAAGTCCCACTTAACAATAAATCAGATGCCACTCACGCAGTGGTAGTGTCCCTACCTCAGGTGTAGGTGACCAGAGGCGAAGCTCTCGCTGCTCCAGAGGCGTGTAATAACATATCTGAACATGTTGATTGGACAATTATTCCCCATTGCTTCAGGCAGTGAAAACCGCAAACAGCATCTTCTCGTTCTGTCTCCCTGTTCCTGGGACGGTTCTATTTATTCCTTCCGCTGGGACAGGGTTCTCTCCATTGGCAGATGCATTAAATCATTTCCCTCCATGGCAGCTAATGCTGGAAGATGGTATGTTCTCTACCGCTCCCTTTCAAGCACTGGAAGAGGGATGGAGCAGAGCTGTGGAATCAGGCTTGTGCAGCAAGTAATAAATGACAATTTGAACTTCTGTTGAATGACATTTATCAGAGACGGACAGAAGCTTGGAGGGCTGCTGAGAAAGAGAGAAGACAAAACTGGAGATTAGTCCCTTCAACAACTTAAAATGGGATCTTTCTTTGCAGCCTGTTTGGTGTTCAGAATTCATCTGCACACAACAGCACTGCAAATAACACCTTGGCATTGATTTAATGAAATTATTTGATGCATCTGCCAATGGAGTGAACCCTGTCCCAGCGGAAGGGACAAATAGAACCGTCCCACGAACAGGGAGACAGAACGAGAAGATGCTCTTTGATGCATCCAGAGCAGGAGTTGATATCTGACACCGACAGTCCCAGATGAAGAGAATCTGAATGAAACACTCATTCAGTGAGAGATGTCTCCAATGGCCCTGAGTTGCAGGGCAGCAAACAGTACAATGCAGAAGAGAGGGTTAAAAATGAGCCATTGTTTCTCCCCCACCCGCTCCCTCACAGAGACAGGGAGAGTGATGTCATCAATCCATGGCCATTCAGCCCATCAAGCCACAGTGTCCCAAAATCGCTTGTATTCTCAGTGATGTATCTCCCTAATGGTGGTGTCTGCACCATAATGCTCACAGAATCCGTACAATGTGGAAACAGGCCCTGCATCCCAACAAGTCCACACCGCACCTCAAAGCATCCCACTCAACCCCATTCCTCTCATAACCCACACATCACCAAACACTTCGGGGAATTTAGCCCGGCCAGCCCACCGAACCTGCACATCTCTGGACTGTGGAAGGAAACCAGAACAACCACAGGAAGCCGGAAGAGTTTGCAAACTCCACATAGACTATCTCCGGAGGGCAGAATTGAAGCAGGGTCTGTGGCGCTGTGAGGCAGCAGTGCTAACCACTGAACCATTGTGCCTTCCCATGCTCTCTCACACTGCTGATCCTCCAAATATTCACATCTGAAACGGCATGGGGTATTACTGGCAGAAATGAAAAAAAAAGCTGCACTTGATGTGCTTCAACTTCCTCAGTTTATTCCCATCTCAGATAAGAGGTTTTACAGTTCAGTTTAGGGCAGACAACAGAGAAAGCAGAAGACTTTCATAAGTATGTCACCTCCCCTCTGTAAGCTTGGCCAGTGTATCAATATGAGATATTTATTTCAGGCACATGAAGCTATGGGAAACAGAGAACTGATCAAAACACAGGATGCAGAACAGAGCGCAATATGCCTGTAGCAAAAGGCAGAGAATGGTTTCGAGTTTTCGATCTCTGGAGTATGGGCCCAGCATGCTCCCGCTGCATCACTCTGTTGCTCTAGCTCATGACTTTTTCAACAAGTATTCAGCTTTTCATCTGGTGTGTGGCATGCACCTTAAAGAATGATGTCAAAAGATCTTCACTGTTGTTATGTAATATGCTGTGGCTTAGACATGTCACGTTTGTGTAAGTATTACCTTTGTCTAAGTTCCCACATTCTGTTGGTCGAGCTGTGATTCCAGTCAGAATCACAAAATTTGTCAAAATGCAGACGGAGACCATGTAGCTCGCCTTAGCTGTGGGTGCGTCGGGTCTCCACAATAAGTACATGAGTGTCTGTTTTAATATCATTCTCTTGCCTTCTCCCTGTAACTCTGCACATTGTGGCTTTTCACAGAGCCATCAAATTCCATTTTGTGTGGCATGAATCTGCTTCTTTGTTGCAGTCAGGCAGGGATTTACAGATCCACTTAGTCGTTGTATAAAAATGCGCTTTGTCATGTAATTCTTACTTCTTTTCCTCATGACTTCACACCTCTGCCTAATTGATCTCGATCTTTACAGGCATGTGAGCATTTTTACCCCGGGAGTTCCTCTGTTCATACCCCTCACAACTTGGAAAGCTTTACACAGACCAGTTTACTGTTCTCCAAGAAGAACTATATCAACTTTCCAATCTATCTTTCTTGATGACATTCTTCACACGCGTCAGTGTTCACGCAAACCTGTTCAGCACTTTCTCCAGTCACTTTGCCTCACAGCTTCCTGAACTTTCACACATACATAATTGACCAATAATTAAGTGTAGAATTCATTCTGATGATTGGTCTTGGACCTAACTGTCAACTTTTCTCCTTCTCCTCTGCTGCCTGACCTGCTGTGTTCCTCTAGTTCCACACTGCAGAAATTCTGTCTCCAGTGTCTGCAATTCGTGCGATCTCCAGAATCATTCAGATTGCGGAGCACACATGCGGAATCACTCTTGTGCTTTGAACATGTTTTTCTCTGTGCTGGGTTCACAATGATGTTAGAGCAGCTTCATTTTTCTGAAAGCTGGTTGAGTGATTCAGTGAATGTCAAGAGAAGAAATCTGGGCTTGTCCGGGATTTGAACCCGGCATCTCTCGCATATCAGCGGCATATTAGACCCAAAGCGAGAATCATACCCCTAGACCAATGAGCCAACCAACAAGAGGCACACCCCTTTCAGAGTGAGGTACATCCCACTTTGTTCAGGGAATTCAAAGCAGCAAAGAATTTCAAGAATATTTTGTTCTCAATCTGTCTCCCTGCTCCTGAGACGGTGCTGTTTGCCTGTTCTCCTGGCACTGGGTTCTCTCCATTGAGGGATTATTGTACAATTTGTTTCCACTTGGATCACAGAAAGTTTTGAAGGATTCGTGAAGCAAGAGATTCTGTTGCTGTTTTGTTTTCTTTTCATGTTACCACCTCCCAAGTGAATTTTGTTTCTGAAATCCTGTTACAATCTTCAGGCTTCATCATGCCTGGGGCCAAGGGAATTCAGGTTTGTGGAGATATTCAAAAGGCCGGGATTGTTCTGTTTCAAGCAAAAAAGGTCAAATGGAGATTTCATGTCAGTAGACAATGAGAAACAGTTTCCACAGGTGAGGATCAGTAAACAGGTAAGTAGGATTTTAGAACATGAAACATAAAGAGAACTGCACTTAGAGAGGACTTTTCACCACCAGTGATGGCGTCTGTTGACTACAGGTAGGGGTTGTTTAAAACTTGCTTCCTTTTTCCCCGAGCACAATGTATTCACTGCAAACATTCTCAGGGATCTCAGACTGAAATCGATCTCATTGAAATCAGACCCCATCACTTTGATGTGTTTTGAGCTGCTTCCCGTAAGTCCATGCAAATGAAATAAATATCTCATATTGATGCATGGGCCAAGTTTATGCAAATGAGGTGACACGCGTCTGAAGGTCTGAATGGCCTTCTCATGTTCCGTCTCGGTCTGCGATGGTCTGATTTGTTAAACCTGTTCTCTGAGATCGCAGGAATAAAGTGCTGAATTTGAAAAAACATCAGCTGTCGTGTTTTACATGCAATGGATACCCTGCAGTAATTCCTCATGCTGTTTAAGGAAGCAGTGTCCTTCAAGTGAAGTGAGAAGTTGTGAGTGACCAAAGGATCGGAGACAGCATCACATCACAGATACAGTTCACCATTATTAGGACGGATATTACCGATTGTAGATAACCATGGAGAGATACAAGTGACAGAGAATCCCCATGCATTCGAGGGACTGAACGTCTTCTTCCCGCATGGGAATGACTCCATGGGTTTATGACGTCACTCTCCCTGTGTCTGTGATGCGGAGATGCCGGTGAAAAGTGTCACTTCACCTGATGGAGGAGCAGTGCTGTGAAAGTTTGTGATTTCACATAAAACTGTTGGACTAGATTCCGGTGTTGTGTGACTTCTGATTTTGTTCACTGTCTCTGTGACAGAGCAGGCGAGGGAGAAACAATAGATCATTTTTTAACCCTCCCTTGAACTGCCTGCAGCTCCGCAGCTCAGGGATGTTGGGGATGACTCTCAGTGAGTGAGTGTTTCACTTGGATTCTCTTAATCTTGAACTGTTGGTGTCAGATATTAACTCCTGCACGGTCGTAACAAAGAAACTGACATCTGCGTTGCAGAAGACTTTCTGCAAGATTGCTGTATGAAGTCGAATCCTGAAAACCAAACAGGCTGCAAAGAAAGATCGTGTATTACGTTTCTGAAGGGAATAGTCTCCAGTGTCAATTTCTCTCTTTTCTAGCAGCTCTGCATCTTTCTCTCTGTCTCTGACTAATGCCATTTGATGCAAGTTCCCTATCATGGTTTATAATTTCCTGACATCTGATTCTGCCTCTTCTGCTTTTTCACCTTTCCCGTGTTCAAGAAGGAGCTGCAAAACATATACCATCCCCAAGCACTGCCTGCCTATGGAGGGAATTGGTTTGATCCATCTGCCATTGAAGACACCCTGGTGCTTGGGGAAAGGAGCAAACAGCAGCAGCCCGGGAGCAGGGGCAGAATGGGAAAAAGCTGTTCATTGTTGCTTTCACTGCCTGAACTGAGATTTCTTTAAAATGTAAGCAGCCTGTTCAAAGATGCTATTCCTCACCTCTGGAGCAGATAGAACTTGAAAGCGGTCTCCAAAATCCAAAGGTCACTGTATGAGGATCAACTAGATTACAGCAGAAAGCTGATGCTCGATGAAACTGTTCATTGGTGTAGAGGTCTGAGGGTCATTGATGAGGCTTTCAGAGGTCTCACGTTTAAATCCTGCTTGAGCCTTTGTTGTCTGTAGCTGTATCCTCTCTTCACTGTTTGACATCTTTTGGTGAAAATCTTTGGGAGTGTGTGAACGTGGTTCATTATGAAATCGAAGACTCTCTGAGATGCCAAAGGGCCTTTGCAGTGATAATCCCACATTCAGAGAAGATGGAATCGAACTGTTACTGACTCTGGTCAGTGGTAAGAATTTCTCACTATCAGCTTGATCAAACTGCCCAAACCCAGCCATAACATGAAAAACAACGCAAAATCTGTTCGTTGGGAGGCGAAACATGGGAATCAAAACCCGTGCTACAGTGGTGAGGGGGCCAAACCCTAACCACTGGGCCACCAGGGAAAGCATTGTGGTCGTTGCCATTTTTCTCAATGGCACTGCTTTAGCCTTTTCAGCCTATTGTTTATTTTCGCTGCAGGTCAGTTTCTCCCTGTCTTGGAGGTTTTAATCATATAGAAAAAGACCATTTGTCCATCTTGTCAGTGTGTGTCTTCAGATCTTTTTCTAGTCCCAGTTTCCAGCGTTTCTCTCACTGCTTTTGGTTTTGTTAATTTGAGAGTGCAAATTTCAATGAGATTATCCCTGGAATCAATGAAGGGGACTGAAGTTTGAGATGATAAAACTATGTTAAAGCCCCTTGAATTAATCGTCCTCATGTTAAGCCACAGAAGGAGATACAAAGATATATCCTCCGAGAGTGACAGGGGCCTCAGGATTATATGCACTCTGTATCCGTCACATCCACGCTCTGTCACAGTACACACAGTTGCCTGGCAAAAGGCAGCTTTATGTGGAACACAAGCAGTTTCTCTGACAATGGGAGCCGTTGCCATGAGCTGAGATATGAAATGGACAGTGAGTTGAAATAGTTGCACGTGGTCAACTTCCAATTTCAAAAACACAGCGATCCAATCACTTCACCTGCTTGGGATCTGACAAAAATAAAGCTGCACTGAGTACACATTGTGCTTTGGAAGCAACTGTCAGTTTGCAAATGCGGGAAAGCTGTCAATGTCATTCCGGAGATGGAAGGTACAACATTTCCATTTTCTAATCCAAAGTCAGATGCATTGTCAATTAAACCCACTGCTGCACAAGTATTGCTGCATCTTCCATCCTGTCCTCGTGTGATATTAACAGTGATATCAGCGGAAAGAGCATTCACAAGGTGAAAAATCAGCAAGATAATCACCGTCACTGCTGCATCTTCCATCCTGTCCACGTGTGATATTAACATGATATCAGCGGAAAGAGCATTCACAAGGTGAAAAATCAGCAAGATAATCACCGTCACTGCTGCATATTCCAACCTGTCCACGTGTGACATTAACATGATATCAGCGGAAAGAGCATTCACAAGGTGAAAAATCAGCAAGATAATCACCGTCACTGCTGCATCTTCCATCCTGTCCACGTGTGATATTAACATGATATCAGCGGAAAGAGCATTCACAAGGTGAAAAATCAGCAAGATAATAACCGTCACTGCTGCATCTTCCATCCTGTCCATGTGTGATATTAACAGTGATATCAGCGGAAAAAGCATTCACAAGGTGAAAAATCAGCAAGATAATCACCGTCACTGCTGCATATTCCATCCTGTCCACGTGTGATATGAACATGATATCAGCGGAAAGAGCATTCACAAGGTGAAAAATCAGCAAAGATAATCACCGTCACTGCTGCATCTTCCATCCTGTCCACGTGTGATTTTAACAGTGATATCAGCGGAATGAGCATTCACAAGGTGTAAAATCTGCAAGATAATCACCGTCACTGCTGTATCTTCCGTCCTGTCCACGTGTGATATTAACAGTGATATCAGCGGAAAGAGCATTCACAAGGTGTAAAATCAGCAAGATAATCACCGTCACTGCTGCATCTTCCATCCTGTCCACGTGTGATATTAACAGTGATATCAGCGGAAAGAGCATTCACAAGGTGTAAAATCAGCAAAGATAATCACTATCACTGCTGCATATTCCATCCTGCCCACGTGTGATATTAACAGTGATATCAGCAGAAAGAGCATTCAGAAGGTGTAAAATCAGCAAGATAATCACCGTCACTGCTGCATATTCCATCCTGTCCACGTGTGATATTAACAGTGATATCAGCAAAAAGAGCATTCACAAGGTGTAACATCAGCAAGATAATCACCGCGATAATAAAATGTGAGGCTGGATGAACACAGCAGGCCAAGCAGCATCTCAGGAGCACAAAAGCTGACGTTTCGGGCCTCGACCCTTCATCAGAGAGAGGGATGGGGAGAGGGAACTGGAATAAATAGGGAGAGAGGGGGAGGCGGACCGAAGATGGAGAGTAAAGGAGATAGGTGGAGAGAGTGTAGGTGGGGAGGTAGGGAGAGGATAGGTCAGTCCAGGGAAGACGGACAGGTCAAGGAGGTGGGATGAGGGTTGTAGGTAGCTGGGGGTGTGGCTTGGGGTGGGAGGAAGGGATGGGTGAGAGGAAGAACCGGTTAGGGAGGCAGAGACAGGTTGGACTGGTTTTGGGATGCAGTGGCTGGGGGGGAAGAGCTGGGCTGGTTGTGTGGTGCAGTGGGGGGGGGGGGGACGAACTGGGCTGGTTTAGGGATGCAGTAGGGGAAGGGGAGATTTTGAAACTGGTGAAGTCCACATTGATACCATATGGCTGCAGGGTTGGCCTGTCCACGTATGATATTAACAGTGATATCAGTGGAAATGGCATTCACAAGGTGAAAAATCAGCAAGATAACCACCGTCACTGCTGCATCGTCCATCCTGTCCACGTGTGATATTAACAGTGATATCAGCGGAAAGAGCATTCACAAGGTGAAAAATCAGCAAGATAATCACCGTCACTGCTGCATCTTCCATCCTGTCCATGTATGATATTAACAGTGATATCAGCGGAAAGAGCATTCACAAGGTGAAAAATCAGCAAGATAATCACCGTCACTGCTGCATCGTCCATCCTGTCCATGTGTGATATTAACAGTGATATCAGCGGAAAGAGCATTCACAAGGTGAAAAATCAGCAAGATAATCACCGTCACTGCTGCATCTTCCATCCTGTCCACATGTGATATTAACAGTGATATCAGCGGAAAGAGCATTCACAAGGTGAAAAATCAGCAAGATAATCACCGTCACTGCTGCATCTTCCATCCTGTCCACGTGTGATATTAACATGATATCAGCGGAAAGAGCATTCACAAGGTGTAAAATCAGCAAGATAATCACCGTCGCTGCTGCATCTTCCATCCTGTCCACGTGTGATATTAACAGTGATATCAGCGGAAAGAGCATTCACAAGGTGAAAAATCAGCAAGATAATCACCGTCACTGCTGCATCTTCCATCCTGTCCACGTGTGATATTAACAGTGATATCAGCGGAAAGAGCATTCACAAGGAGAAAAATCAGCAAGATAATCACCGTCACTGCTGCATCTTCCATCCTGTCCACGTGTGATATTAACAGTGATATCAGCAGAAAGAGCATTCACAAGGTGTAAAATCAGCAAGATAATCACCGTCACTGCTGCGTCTTCCACCCTGTCCACGTGTGATCTTCACAGTGATTTCAGCGGAAAGAGCATTCAGAAGGCGTAAAATCTGCAAGATAATCACCTTCACTGCTACATCTTCCATCCTGTCCACGTGTGATATTAACAGTGATATCAGCAGAAAGAGCATTCACAAGGTGTAAAATCAGCAAGATAATCACCGTCACTGCTGCATCTTCCATCCTGTCCACGTGTGATAATAACAGTGATATCAGCGGATAGAGCATTCACAAGGTGTAAAATCAGCAAGATAATCACCGTCACTGCTGCATCTTCCATCCTGTCCACGTGTGGTATTAACAGTGATATCAGCGGAAAGAGCATTCAAAAGGTGAAAAATCAGCAAGATAATCACCGTCACTGCTGCATCTTCCATCCTGTCCACGTGTGATATTAACAGTGATATCAGCGGAAAGAGCATTCACAAGGTGAAAAATCAGCAAGATAATCACCATCACTGCTGCCTATTCCATCCTGTCCACGTGTGATATTAACAGTGATATCAGCGGAAAGAGCATTCACAAGGTGTAAAATCAGCAAGATAATCACCGTCACTGCTGCATCTTCCATCCTGTCCACGTGTGATATTAACAGTGATATCAGCAGAAAGAGCATTCACAAGGTGAAAAATCAGCAAGATAATCACCGTCACTGCTGCATCTTCCATCCTGTCCATGTGTGATATTAACAGTGATATCAGCGGAAAGACCATTGACAAGGTGAAAAATCAGCAAGATAATCACCGTCACTGCTGCATCTTCCATCCTGTCCACGTGTGATATTAACAGTGATATCAGCGGAAAGAGCATTCACAAGGTGAAAAATCAGCAAGATAATCACCGTCACTGCTGCATCTTCCATCCTGTCCACGTGTGATATTAACAGTGATATCAGCGGAAAGAGCATTCACAAGGTGAAAAATCAGCAAGATAATCACCGTCACTGCTGCATCTTCCATCCTGTCCACGTGTGATCTTCACAGTGATATCAGCGGAAAGAGCATTCACAAGGCGTAAAATCAGCAAGATAATCACCGTCACTGCTGCATCTTCCATCCTGTCCACGTGTGATATTAACAGTGATATCAGCGGAAAGAGCATTCACAAGGTGTAAAATCAGCAAGATAATCACCTTCACTGCTGCATATTCCATCCTGTCCACGTGTGATATTAACAGTGATATCAGCGGAAAGAGCATTCACAAGGTGTAAAATCAGCAAGATAATCACCGTCACTGCTGCATCTTCCATCCTGTCCACGTGTGATATTAACAGTGATATCAGCGGAAAGAGCATTCACAAGGTGTAAAATCAGCAAGATAATCACCGTCACTGCTGCATATTCCATCCTGTCCATGTGTGATATTAACAGTGATATCAGCAGAAAGAGCATTCACAAGCTGAAAAATCAGCAAACATAATCACCGTCACTGCTGCATCTTCCATCCTGTCCACGTGTGATATTAACAGTGATATCAGCGGAAAGAGCATTCACAAGGTGTAAAATCAGCAAAGATAATCACCGTCACTGCTGCATCTTCCATCCTGTCCACATGTGATATTAACAGTGATATCAGCGGAAAGAGCATTCACAAGGTGTAAAATCAGCAAGATAATCACCGTCACTGCTGCATCTTCCATCCTGTCCACGTGTGATATTAACAGTGATATCAGCGGAAAGAGCATTCACAAGTTGAAAAATCAGCAAGATAATCACCGTCACTGCTGCATCTTCCATCCTGTCCACGTGTGATATTAACAGTGATATCAGCAGAAAGAGCATTCACAAGGTGTAAAATCAGCAAGATAATCACCGTCACTGCTGCATCTTCCATCCTTTCGACGTGTGATATTAACAGTGATATCAGCGGAAAGAGCATTCACAAGGTGAAAAATCAGCTAGATAATCACCATCACTGCTGCATCTTCCATCCTGTCCATGTGTGATATTAACAGTGATATCAGCAGAAAGAGCATTCACAAGGTGAAAAATCAGCAAGATAATCACCGTCACTGCTGCATATTCCATCCTGTCCACGTGTGATATTAACAGTGACATCAGCGGAAAGAGCATTCACAAGGTGAAAAATCAGCAAGATAATCACCGTCACTGCTGCATCTTCCATCCTGTCCACGTGTGATATTAACAGTGATATCAGCAGAAAGAGCATTCACAAGGTGAAAAATCAGCAAGATAATCACCGTCACTGCTGCATCTTCCATCCTGTCCCCGTGTGATCTTCACAGTGATATCAGCGGAAAGAGCATTCACAAGGCGTAAAATCAGCAAGATAATCACCGTCACTGCTGCATCTTCCATCCTGTCCACGTGTGATATTAACAGTGATATCAGCGGAAAGAGCATTCACAAGGTGTAAAATCAGCAAGATAATCACCGTCACTGCTGCATCTTCCATCCTGTCCACGTGTGATATTAACAGTGATATCAGCGGAAAGTGCATTCACAAGGTGTAAAATCAGCAAGATAATCACCGTCACTGCTGCATCTTCCATCCTGTCCATGTGTGATATTAACAGTGATATCAGCCGAAAGAGCATTCACAAGGTGTAAAATCAGCAAGATAATCACCGTCACTGCTGCATCTTCCATCCTGTCCATGTGTGATATTAACAGTGATATCAGCAGAAAGAGCATTCACAAGGTGAAAAATCAGCAAGATAATCACCGTCACTGCTGCATCTTCCATCCTGTCCACGTGTGATATTAACAGTGATATCAGCGGAAAGAGCATTCACAAGGTGTAAAATCAGCAAGATAATCACCGTCACTGCTGCATCTTCCATCCTGTGCATGTGTGATTTTAACAGTGATATCAGCGGAAAGAGCATTCACAAGGTGAAAAATCAGCAAGATAATCACCGTCACTGCTGCATCTTCCATCCTGTCCACGTGTGATATTAACAGTGATATCAGCGGAAAGAGCAATTTCAAGGTGAAAAATCAGCAAGATAATCACCGTCACTGCTGCATCTTCCATCCTGTCCACGTGTGATATTAACAGTGATATCAGCAGAAATAGCATTCACAAGGTGTAAAATCAGCAAGATAATCACCGTCACTGCTGCATCTTCCACCCTGTCCACGTGTGATCTTCACAGTGATATCAGCGGAAAGAGCATTCACAAGGCGTAAAATCAGCAAGATAATCACCATCACTGCTGCATCTTCCATCCTGTCCACGTGTGATATTAACAGTGATATCAGCGGAAAGAGCATTCACAAGGTGTAAAATCAGCAAGATAATCACCGTCACTGCTGCATCTTCCATCCTGTCCACGTGTGATATTAACAGCGATATAAGCGGAAAGAGCAATTACAAGGTGAAAAATCAGTAAGATAATCACCGTCACTGCTGCATCTTCCATCCTGTCCACGTGTGATATTAACAGTGATATCAGCAGAAAGAGCATTCACAAGGTGTAAAATCAGCAAGATAATCACCGTCACTGCTGCGTCTTCCACCCTGTCCACGTGTGATCTTCACAGTGATATCAGCGGAAAGAGCATTCAGAAGGCGTAAAATCAGCAAGATAATCAACTTCACTGCTGCATCTTCCATCCTGTCCACGTGTGATATTAACAGTGATATCAGCGGAAAGAGCATTCACAAGGTGTAAAATCAGCAAGATAATCACCGTCACTGCTGCATCTTCCATCCTGTCCACGTGTGATAATAACAGTGATATCAGCGGATAGAGCATTCACAAGGTGTAAAATCAGCAAGATAATCACCGTCACTGCTGCATCTTCCATCCTGTCCACGTGTGGTATTAACAGTGATATCAGCGGAAAGAGCAATCAAAAGGTGAAAAATCAGCAAGATAATCACCGTCACTGCTGCATCTTCCATCCTGTCCACGTGTGATATTAACAGTGATATCAGCGGAAAGAGCATTCACAAGGTGAAAAATCAGCAAGATAATCACCGTCACTGCTGCATCTTCCATCCTGTCCATGTGTGATATTAACAGTGATATCAGCGGAAAGACCATTGACAAGGTGAAAAATCAGCAAGATAATCACCGTCACTGCTGCATCTTCCATCCTGTCCACGTGTGATAATAACAGTGATATCAGTGGATAGAGCATTCACAAGGTGTAAAATCAGCAAGATAATCACCGTCACTGCTGCATCTTCCATCCTGTCCACGTGTGGTATTAACAGTGATATCAGCGGAAAGAGCATTCAAAATGTGAAAAATCAGCAAGATAATCACCGTCACTGCTGCATCTTCCATCCTGTCCACGTGTGATATTAACAGTGATATCAGCGGAAAGAGCATTCACAAGGTGAAAAATCAGCAAGATAATCACCGTCACTGCTGCATCGTCCATCCTGTCCATGTGTGATATTAACAGTGATATCAGCGGAAAGACCATTGACAAGGTGAAAAATCAGCAAGATAATCACCGTCACTGCTGCATCTTCCATCCTGTCCACGTGTGATATTAACAGTGATATCAGCGGAAAGAGCATTCACAAGGTGAAAAATCAGCAAGATAATCACCGTCACTGCTGCATCTTCCATCCTGTCCACGTGTGATATTAACAGTGATATCAGCGGAAAGAGCATTCACAAGGTGAAAAATCAGCAAGATAATCACCGTCACTGCTGAATCTTCCATCCTGTCCACGTGTGATATTAACAGTGATATTTGCGGATAGAGCATTCACACAAGGTGTAAAATCAGCAAGATAATCACCGTCACTGCTGCATCTTCCATCCTGTCCACGTGTGATCTTCACAGTGATATCAGCGGAAAGAGCATTCACAAGGCGTAAAATCAGCAAGATAATCACCGTCACTGCTGCATCTTCCATCCTGTCCACGTGTGATATTAACAGTGATATCAGCGGAAAGAGCATTCACAAGGTGTAAAATCAGCAAGATAATCACCTTCACTGCTGCATATTCCATCCTGTCCACGTGTGATATTAACAGTGATATCAGCGGAAAGAGCATTCACAAGGTGTAAAATCAGCAAGATAATCACCGTCACTGCTGCATCTTCCATCCTGTCCACGTGTGATATTAACAGTGATATCAGCGGAAAGAGCATTCACAAGGTGTAAAATCAGCAAGATAATCACCGTCACTGCTGCATATTCCATCCTGTCCACGTGTGATATTAACAGTGATATCAGCAGAAAGAGCATTCACAAGCTGAAAAATCAGCAAACATAATCACCGTCACTGCTGAATCTTCCATCCTGTCCACGTGTGATATTAACAGTGATATCAGCGAAAAGAGCATTCACAAGGTGTAAAATCAGCAAAGATAATCACCGTCACTGCTGCATCTTCCATCCTGTCCACGTGTGATATTAACAGTGATATCAGCGGAAAGAGCATTCACAAGGTGTAAAATCAGCAAGATAATCACCGTCACTGCTGCATCTTCCATCCTGTGCATGTGTGATATTAACAGTGATATCAGCGGAAAGAGCATTCACACGGTGAAAAATTAGCAAGATAATCACCGTCACCGCTGCATCTTCCATCCTGTCCACGTGTGATATTAACAGTGATATCAGCGGAAAGAGCATTCACAAGGTGAAAAATCAGCAAGACAATCACCGTCACTGCTGCATCTTCCATCCTGTCCACGTGTGATATTTACAGTGATATCAGCGGAAAGAGCATTCACAAGGTGTAAAATCAGCAAAGATAATCACCGTCACTGCTGCATCTTCCATCCTGTCCACATGTGATATTAACAGTGATATCAGCGGAAAGAGCATTCACAAGGTGTAAAATCAGCAAGATAATCACCGTCACTGCTGCATCTTCCATCCTGTCCATGTGTGATATTAACAGTGATATCAGCGGAAAGAGCATTCACAAGGTGTAAAATCAGCAAGATAATCACCGTCACTGCTGCATCTTCCATCCTGTCCACGTGTGATATTAACAGTGATATCAGCAGAAAGAGAATTCACAAGGTGTAAAATCAGCAAGATAATCACCGTCACTGCTGCATCTTCCATCCTTTCCACGTGTGATATTAACAGTGATATCAGCGGAAAGAGCATTCACAAGGTGAAAAATCAGCTAGATAATCACCATCACTGCTGCATCTTCCATCCTGTCCATGTGTGATATTAACAGTGATATCAGCAGAAAGAGCATTCACAAGGTGAAAAATCAGCAAGATAATCACCGTCACTGCTGCATCTTCCATCCTGTCCACGTGTGATATTAACAGTGACATCAGCGGAAAGAGCATTCACAAGGTGAAAAATCAGCAAGATAATCACCGTCACTGCTGCATCTTCCATCCTGTCCACGTGTGATATTAACAGTGATATCACCGGAAAGAGCATTCACAAGGTGAAAAATCAGCAAGATAATCACCGTCACTGCTGCATCTTCCATCCTGTCCACGTGTGATCTTCACAGTGATATCAGCGGAATGAGCATTCACAAGGCGTAAAATCAGCAAGATAATCACCGTCACTGCTGCATCTTCCATCCTGTCCACGTGTGATATTAACAGTGATATCAGCGGAAAGAGCATTCACAAGGTGTAAAATCAGCAAGATAATCACCGTCACTGCTGCATCTTCCATCCTGTCCACGTGTGATATTAACAGTGATATCAGCGGAAAGTGCATTCACAAGGTGTAAAATCAGCAAGATAATCACCGTCACTGCTGCATCTTCCATCCTGTCCATGTGTGATATTAACAGTGATATCAGCCGAAAGAGCATTCACAAGGTGAAAAATCAGCAAGATAATCACCGTCACTGCTGCATCTTCCATCCTGTCCATGTGTGATATTAACAGTGATATCAGCAGAAAGAGCATTCACAAGGTGAAAAATCAGCAAGATAATCACCGTCACTGCTGCATCTTCCATCCTGTCCACGTGTGATATTAACAGTGATATCAGCGGAAAGAGCATTCACAAGGTTTAAAATCAGCAAGATAATCACCGTCACTGCTGCATCTTCCATCCTGTGCATGTGTGATTTTAACAGTGATATCAGCGGAAAGAGCATTCACAAGGTGAAAAATCAGCAAGATAATCACCGTCACTGCTGCATCTTCCATCCTGTCCACGTGTGGTATTAACAGTGATATCAGTGGAAAGAGAATTCACAAGGTGAAAAATCAGCAAAGATAATCACCATCACTGCTGCATCTTCCATCCTGTCCATGTGTGATATTAACAGTGATATCAGCAGAAAGAGCATTCACAAGGTGTAAAATCAGCAAGATAATCACCGTCACTGCTGCATCTTCCATCCTGTCCACGTGTGATATTAACAGTGATATCAGCGGAAAGAGCATTCACAAGGTGAAAAATCAGCAAGATAATCACCGTCACTGTTGCATCTTCCATCCTGTCCATGTGTGATATTAACAGTGATATCAGCAGAAAGAGCATTCACAAGGTGAAAAATCAGCAAGATAATCACCGTCACTGCTGCATCTTCCATCCTGTCCACGTGTGATATTAACAGTGATATCAGCGGAAAGAGCATTCACAAGGTGTAAAATCAGCAAGATAATCACCGTCACTGCTGCATCTTCCATCCTGTGCATGTGTGATTTTAACAGTGATATCAGCGGAATGAGCATTCACAAGGTGAAAAATCAGCAAAGATAATCACCGTCACTGCTGCATCTTCCATCCTGTCCACGTGTGATATTAACAGTGATATCAGTGGAAAGAGAATTCACAAGGTGAAAAATCAGCAAAGATAATCACCATCACTGCTGCATCTTCCATCCTGTCCATGTGTGATATTAACAGTGATATCAGCAGAAAGAGCATTCACAAGGTGAAAAATCAGCAAGATAATCACCGTCACTGCTGCATCTTCCATCCTGTCCACGTGTGATATTAACAGTGATATCAGCGGAAAGAGCATTCACAAGGTTTAAAATCAGCAAGATAATCACCGTCACTGCTGCATCTTCCATCCTGTGCATGTGTGATTTTAACAGTGATATCAGCGGAAAGAGCATTCACAAGGTGAAAAATCAGCAAGATAATCACCGTCACTGCTGCATCTTCCATCCTGTCCACGTGTGGTATTAACAGTGATATCAGTGGAAAGAGAATTCACAAGGTGAAAAATCAGCAAAGATAATCACCATCACTGCTGCATCTTCCATCCTGTCCATGTGTGATATTAACAGTGATATCAGCAGAAAGAGCATTCACAAGGTGTAAAATCAGCAAGATAATCACCGTCACTGCTGCATCTTCCATCCTGTCCACGTGTGATATTAACAGTGATATCAGCGGAAAGAGCATTCACAAGGTGAAAAATCAGCAAGATAATCACCGTCACTGTTGCATCTTCCATCCTGTCCATGTGTGATATTAACAGTGATATCAGCAGAAAGAGCATTCACAAGGTGAAAAATCAGCAAGATAATCACCGTCACTGCTGCATCTTCCATCCTGTCCACGTGTGGTATTAACAGTGATATCAGTGGAAAGAGAATTCACAAGGTGAAAAATCAGCAAAGATAATCACCATCACTGCTGCATCTTCCATCCTGTCCATGTGTGATATTAACAGTGATATCAGCAGAAAGAGCATTCACAAGGTGTAAAATCAGCAAGATAATCACCGTCACTGCTGCATCTTCCATCCTGTCCACGTGTGATATTAACAGTGATATCAGCGGAAAGAGCATTCACAAGGTGAAAAATCAGCAAGATAATCACCGTCACTGTTGCATCTTCCATCCTGTCCATGTGTGATATTAACAGTGATATCAGCAGAAAGAGCATTCACAAGGTGAAAAATCAGCAAGATAATCACCGTCACTGCTGCATCTTCCATCCTGTCCACGTGTGATATTAACAGTGATATCAGCGGAAAGAGCATTCACAAGGTGTAAAATCAGCAAGATAATCACCGTCACTGCTGCATCTTCCATCCTGTGCATGTGTGATTTTAACAGTGATATCAGCGGAAAGAGCATTCACAAGGTGAAAAATCAGCAAAGATAATCACCGTCACTGCTGCATCTTCCATCCTGTCCACGTGTGATATTAACAGTGATATCAGTGGAAAGAGCATTCACAAGGTGAAAAATCAGCAAGACAATCACCATCACTGCTGCATCTTCCATCCTGTCCATGTGTGATATTAACAGTGATATCAGCAGAAAGAGCATTCACAAGGTGAAAAATCAGCAAGATAATCACCGTCACTGCTGCATCTTCTATCCTGTCCACGTGTGATATTAACAGTGATATCAGCGGAAAGAGCATTCACAAGGTGAAAAATCAGCAAGATAATCACCGTCACTGCTGCATCTTCCATCCTGTCCACGTGTGATATTAACAGTGATATCAGCGGAAAGAGCATTCACAAGGTGAAAAATCAGCAAAGATAATCACCGTCACTGCTGTATCTTCCATCCTGTCCACGTGTGATATTAACAGTGATATCAGCGGAAAGAGCATTCACAAGGTGAAAAATCAGCAAAGATAATCACTGTCACTGCTGCACTTCAATGTTTCCCACTTTGTGAAGCGGTGAGTGTCACTTGCAAATGAAACACATTTGTCCTCACATGCCTGCTTCACTGTCACCCGTTTCTCTGCTGGAACATGGCATCATTTTATTCAGTCATTGTGATGTTCTGCTTCTCATATCTTTTATTTTAATTATCTCCTCTGAAGTTATAAATGTCCTTTAGTCTTCATATCCCCCATACCAGGGTAAAGTAAACTACCATTAATACTTTCTACGCATCTCGTTATTTTATAAACTTCTGTGAGGTTGCCTCTCAACCTCCTAAGGACCAGAGAAAATTTTCCAAGGTTTTCCAACCTTTATTTATAATCAAACCTTCCATACCTGGTAGCATCTTGGTAGCCTTCTTGTTAATACTCACCAGCCTAATAGTATGCCTCCTACAACTGTGCGACTGAAACTGCACACTGTATTCCAGAAGAGGCCTCACCAATGTCCTGTGCAACTTCAACATGTCTTTCAACTCCCAAATGCAATCGACTAAGCAATGAAGGTAAGCGTGCCAAAAGCCTGTTTAACAACTCTGTCTAAATGTATGGTAAACTGAAAGAATTCTGTACCTGCACCGCTTGGTCCCTCAACTGGCATTTTATCCTTGAGACAAAGTCTGTGGGCAGGTGAGGAATAGTTTCAAATTTCTTTGACTTTACGTGTAATGAAATTTATTGTACACATGCAGCTGAATAAGATTGACTGTTCATTCTCCATGAAACACTATAAATGGAACTGAACATGTTTTCAATTAAAAAGTAAAGGTAAACCCTTTCAAGTTGGAAGGGAACCGTCGTTGAGAGATGTAATTCCCTCTTTAAACTGGTGCCTTAAAGATTTGACCACATTTCGATGATTTCAGGCACATTTCATACTTTCTGAGATCTATCCAAGAAATCCACATACAAGACTCTGCCTTTTTTTTTCCATTTTGAACCCTCACTTCCTCACAGCAGCTCTGTATTTAAAGTTGGTGACATTTCTAACAAAAGTAGAATGTAACATTCAAACTGCTGAATGAGATAAATCTGATTCCTTTTTAATTATTTCAATGATCTGTGAGAGTTTGCAGCAAAGTGAATAAATTGAAATGATTTTCACAGCCCTTTTCCCGCAACTTAACTCAGTGCAGTCACCCATGTGAGAAATGTCTTTGAGCTGAAAAATAATCACCTTCCTTTCTCTCTCTGCAGATATTCCTTCACATTGTGAATATTTGCAGGCTGTTTGTCAATTGTTGAGTTATTTCCCAATTCACGGAAACTGGTGTTTTTTTGCAAACTTTGCTCAGAATTGACTTTCTTCAAACTGAAGTTGCTCCAAGTGAGGCTTGAACTCAAAGCCTCAGCATTGGCAGACACCCCTATACTGCCAAATAAGTACTACATGCTGACCGATTGTGCCACTGGAGCAGAGCACAGCAAAGTACCTCCATATTTTGGATTATACCTTAATGGTTGGCAAATTGCCTGAGAACTGGGATATGAAACCTTCAGTTGTGGTTCTGAAGATGTTTGAGGAACTTGCTTAATTACACAGTGCTAAACTGCATTGAAATGTGCATTTTCAAGATTTTTCTTTAGTCTCCCCTGAGCCCTTGATGTTTTTACTATGTAGAAATCTGTCAATTGCATTCTTGAACAGACTCAATAACTGACCTCCACAGTCTCTGGGGCACTGACTTTCAAAGCTTCACCTCACGCTGAATTCTCTCACCTCAGTCTGCTGTTTGGCGTATGTTCCTATTGTGGGAAATTAACTTCACCATGTACCTAGTGCTGCTCCTGGCATGCCCTCTGGCACCGCACTCTTTTTACACTTGCTCAAGTGTTGCCATGGCTCCAGGTCACAAGGCTCAGGAAAGGAACATAGAGCAATGCCCAGCAAGATAAATTTTGTGGGTAAAAAGCACTTCATGCGGCTTTCTGCGTTATTTAGTCCATTTGTGAGTATTGCATCATGAGAATTTTGAAACTGTGCACCTTGTACACCAGTGTGGCTCATTAATATCTATCCTGAGGAGAGATTGTTGCGAATACTGACTCCTGGGAACGGCACAGTCCACTCTCCTTGAGTCAGTAAAGCAATTCCTCACAGATAACACTACATCCCCATGGTAAGGGGCCTTGAGATTAGATTCCCTACAGTGTGGAAACAGGCCCTTTGGCCCAACAAGTCCACACTGCCCCTTGAAGCATCCCACTCAGACCCATTTCCCCTACCACCCACACACCCGTGAACACCACAGGCAATTTAGCACGGCCAATCCACCTAGCCTGCACATCTTTGGACTGTGGGAGGAAACTGGACCACCTGAAGGAAACCCACGCAGACACAGGGGAGAATGTAAAAATGCTACACAGTCGCCCTGAGGCTAGAATCGAACCTGGGTCGCTCGTGCTGTGAGGCTGCAGTGCTCACCACTGAGCCACCACGCTGCCTTCGCATGCCCTTTCATGCCACAGAATTCTTCATAGAATTTGATTCAGAAAGAATTCACCAACTTTGTTTGCAAAATCCACACAACCGACAGGACACACACCACACCGGCCGTCATCAACTTTCACCATTGCTTCATTCAAGGACACGTTCCAAGGCTTTTATGAAGCATGAATGTATAAGGATATAACACAGAGGTAAATTGCATTTCGCATTTAAAATTGTAAATTAAGAAGAGGCCACAACTGGATTTAGAATATCATGTTTAACACTACAGCTAGAACTCCGGCCCGAAATGTGAGAAATCTACCCCTGAATCCCCAACATTTACATGGCAACTTGCTCCACGTGCCCAGTAGGAAACCTACATGAAGGAGCATGCTGTCAGATAGAGCGCCTGTGAGCATCCTCCATTGTCTGACCTAAAGCTACAACAGGAGCTGTCCATTCCAGTTGTGAGAGCGGTGGGGTAAATATGAGAAACTTGATACTCTGTTGTAGATTCATTCTCACCATCATGACATTGAGACAGACACGTGAACGGGATGGTAATAGAGAAATACGCAACCATTGGCAGGCAGGTGGTATCAGTTTAGTTCAGAATAGCGTTCGGCACAGCCGTATGTTACACTGTTTCATGTTCCACGTTACTGTTGACAATTCTCTGCCTGAAACAACACTGAAAGATGGGAACATGGGAGCAGGAAGAGGCCATTCAACCCTGCTCCACTAACTCGCTGTTCCTTAATGTTAATCTTGGGTGATCTAAAACTTCAATGGTTTTTCAGATCCCATCCTTACACCCCACTTTGAGAATCTAAATTTGCAGATCCCTAAATATATTCAAGGTGACAAACCAGTTGTATAACAGGAATGTTTTGTTGCATTTCCCTGTCAACTATGCAGGTTTGTCAGATGAACAGTCGTCTCTGGTCAAACTATTCTCTGAAAACTTGTGTGTGCTGGTGACGAACGCCCGCTGATCAGCAGCAGGGACTGGAATTCTGGATGTCAGGAACTGCTGATGAAGCAGTTTCCACAGAACAACATTGATTCATTTGGAGCCTGAAATGGAAGTCAACTCTGGGAGGTTTTTGAACCCACACGACCTTCAAATTGCAAATGTTTGGTAGTCGATTGCGCTGCCCATTGCGACAAGAGCCATCCTCAAGTTACCCTTGGCTTGTTGTGTTCGTATCTTTCATCAAGCATCTGTCTCGTTTTGGTTTAGTAAAGACTGTTTGAAATATCAGTCAGAACTTTGTGTTAGTTTAAAATGCACATCAACTATCCCACTGTATAAAACTGTGCTTCCGATATTTCGTCATTTTTTTTTACCCGTTTCTCTTTCATTCGATGTAAGTTCATTGGAGCACAACTTGGGAGGAATAATGGGAAGGAAAATCAAGTTCCTTCTAATTGTCCGAATTCAACCTACACTTGAATAGATGTCAGAAAGCAAGTTCCAACTCTTTATTTCACCTTTACAATAACATTGACACATCAAGAATCTCTAGCGAGATAAACTGACACAATTGGATTCAAGTTTCACTTCATTTGAAACTCATGATACAGAAGGAAGATCGGCAGCTGTGAAATAAGTGTGAAAAGCGGCTAGAGTGGGATTTGAACCCACACGTGTAGAGCAAAATGGGTTAGCAGTCTATCACCTTCGCCTCTCAGCCATCTCGCCACATGCTTCAAGAGGGTGACATGTGATCTTGTCATGACCTCATGTTTCTCTCATTAAATTGTGCAGAGCAGCAAGTATTTCCCCCTCATGTTTGTGAAATGATATGCAGCGGGGTATGATTCCCAGAGTAGGGTATAACCTGCGGGTCACTGCTGTTGCAACACACCACTCCCATGAGCTGAACACAGATGAGGAGCTTACTCAATGACAAGATTAAGTGGGTGATGGAATATGGGTCTGGGGGACATCTCTGAGGGTTGGTGTGGACTGGATGTGCCCAAGGGCCTGTTTTCACACTGTAGGGATCCTATGATTCTATGATCTATTGAATTGAATTCAGCGAAGCATTGAAGCTGATTGAATGAAATGCCTGGTGACAGCGGGGATGTGACATTGTCTGTGAGGAATTGCATTTCAGACTCGAGGAGAGTACACTCTGCCTTTTCCAGAAGTCAGTACTGGGACCAACTCAATACTCAACAGATATAAATGGCTCATGTTTATGGAGCGGACAATTTCAAATTGCTAAATGAGGCAAGCCTAACAAATGACCTGCACAATGCAGAAACTGGTCTTTTGGAACGACACCTGTTGCGCTGAACTTCGCTGTCTTGTCATTTTCCTGATCCTGATCCTTTAAGGGTCCCTGGTCTCTGTGAATAAAAGCTGCCCTGGGTGATGTTTTCTGTCACAACATCAGCATTGAACACACCTCCATGAGCATGCTTTCTGGAATTTAAGTTGTTCCCTCATTGTCTTCCTTTAGCACATGTTACGGGGAAATTGAGTACCACAGTAAATGTAATGGCTGGATTCAAACAAGAGCAGCTGCAGCCACATCATACAGTAAGGACCATGAAATGGTCACAGCGCTGCACAATGAGGCCTCAGGGAACAGGAAATAAGTGCAGTGTTATGGGGTGTGACAGGAGCAGCACCAGGCACACAACAGGAATACTTGCCAAACAGCGGACTGAAATTCCACAATTGGGAGAATCTTTGGAATTCCGAGTCCCGGAAGTCGTGAATGCTAAGTACTGAGTTTGTAAAAGGTGGTCATTGATAGATTTTCACAGGTTTTTAAGAAGTCAAGATCTCAGCGAATAATGCAGAGAAAATGGTTTTGAAGTCGGAGGCCGTCCAAGATCTCATAGTGGGCTGTAAGTGCTGAGTGTCCACATCATACTCTGATTTCTTACAGCTTAAAATGAATACGTTCTGTCTTAAATTCACTTGGTGAATGTGATTCATTTTCATGTTGAAATTTTTTTTTGCTGGAGTGCAATTTTGGGTATATTTTTCAATGAGCATTTGAGTTTTACAACGGTTATAGCAGCGGATTCCTCAGACAAGGAAGCGACTACTGCTGCAGACGACCATAGAAAGCAAGTTTCCAGGCCTGCAATCAAAGAAACTCAATGCCCCACTGTTCTATATTTTCGAGTAAATCTGATTCTGACCCTAAATCCCAAACCCTGCATATGCCTGATAAATGCTAAACCACTTGTTTCACAGAATCATTGTAAATCTCCCTTTAAAATATTCATGGACACTGCAGGAGATATCCTGGCATTTTCCCAAGACTGAATAAAAAGGAATGGAATGCTTGTTTAGGCTGGGATTGTTCTCCTTGGAACAGAGGAGCCTGGTGTGGCGAGATTTATAACCACACAACAACATTTATAAACATTCAATATTCTTTGGGAACTTGAAAGAGTAGATATGGACATGTGGTTTGCCTTAGTATGAGAGTCGAGGGCCAAAGAACACAATCTCCGAACAAGGCGCTGCCCATTTAATTCTGAAACAAGGAGGAATTGTGTTGCTCAGGACCCAGTAGTTGTCTGGAATTCTCTCTCTGAATTGTTGAGTATTTTCAAGCTGAGCTAGACAGATGTTTAATCAGTAAGGAGATCAAGGGTTATTCACGTGGGGCAGGAGATTGGAGTTGAAGATTATCAGAGCAGCCATGACAACATTGAATAGTGGAGCAGACTTGATGAGCCGACTGGCTTACTTCTGTTTCTGCATCAATTGGCCGATGGTCCCATTGATCGAAATGTTTAAAATTGTGAGGGAGTTGGATAAAATGGTAGAAAAGGTCTATGTATTTGATCAGACAGATCAGCAATGAGCTTCATTAGCTGATGAAGAACAAATGTGCTGTGATTTGGATACAACAAATAGCACTCTACACACTACAGATTGAAGAAGTAACGGGAGGGAAAAGGTGTTCCTTTTCGCTATTCCAGTTTAATCTGCAATTTGAACATTTTGTAATTTTTTACGTCTCCTGGTGTTTTAAACAGAGAAATGAGAAGCACCTCTCCACCACAAACCACCAACCCCACATTTACGAGCTACAAGTGCTGACCAATTGCACTAGGGAAGCTTGTGAACAGCTGATTTGCACAATCTCTTAAAGCAGGCTCTTATTTAATTGCCCTGAACAAAAGATCAAGGCAGGAACCCTTTCAGATAACTATACAGAGGCTACAGCCTCTCCCATTGAAAACATGGACTGTTCGCGACCCCTGCCCAGTGCTCTCTTTCTTCCCAATGGGGTAAGAGTCTTCCGTAGGTCCTGATCAATGACAGGTTTCCATCCCTGATGAACACAAGTGAATTAATTGGTGATTTAATGGGAAGATGGCAGCTTTTAAGGTCACTATACCCCTGTGCCAGCCCCAGAAATTACCAGATCGTTCAGCTTGCTTTCACAAGCTGCCTTTCTTTTTGTGCTACGTTAAGCTTTTTTTTTGTTTCTGGCCAATTCCACATTGTTTTGAATTTGGGGATGTGCACTCGAGAGGCAGGATCTGACAGAATTGCTTCATTTTAATGTAAGTTGAATATCATCAGGTTTTGATTATGGAAGATGGAAGCACCATTCATGGTGACGAGAAACTGTGTACAAGTAGAGTCTGTGGAGGAGGCTTCAGGAGATCAACTGACTTTTTGAAGCTAAAGGAATGCCACACTGACAAGGAAGTGTGGATCTGTGGGGACTGTGGGAGGAGTTACAATTCCCCATCCAAGCTGCAAACACATCAGTGCAATCATATCCGGAAGAAACTGTTGACTTGCTTGATGTGTGAGAAGGCATTCACAGCGGTTTCACACTGGAAAGTGGCTGTTTCCCTGCTGTGGGAGTGGCCAGGAATTCAGTCAGACATCCCACCTGCTGACACACCAATGGGTCCGCACTGGGGAGAGACCATTCACCTGCTCCAGGTGTGGGAAGGATTTCTTCCGGTCATCCAGCCTGTTGAAACACCAACAGGTTCACTCTGAAGAGAGACCCTTTTAAATGTACAGACTGTGGGAAGTACTATTAAAGCTCAAGGGGACTGATGTACCATCAACGTGTTCACACTGAATGGAGGCCGTTCATGTGCTCTCACTGTGGGGCTGGGTTCAGGACATCATCAATCCTCACTGTACACAAGCAAATGCACACTGCGGAGAGGTCATTCACGTACTCTGTGTATGGGAGAAAATTCACTCAGTTATTTCGCGTGATAAAACATCAGTGGGTTCACAAGTAACTGCAGTAATTGGATTTTTCTTTGCTTGTTAATGGTATCATGGCATCAGAAGCTCAGCAAGCTTTTATCATCCATTCTAAATGCCCAGAGGATGGTTCTGAATCAAACTAATGGTTATAGCATGGAGTCACATGGAGGTCAGAATAACAATGGCTCCCAGATCCAATGGCACTGAGTTGATTTTCTGGTCTCTTGTCCTGTTTCTGAAACAAAAGTGAATACATTGTTACAGTTGATTTAAAAGTGAAAGACCAAAATGAGTTTTATTCTGATTCAGCATGCCCTGCTGTTTTCTCAGTTGTTATTGACAATCTCATGGTCCTCATGCCATCACCTGTTTCAGAGACTGTTACATGAAAGGGGGAATGGTCAACTGTATCTTGTCACTCAAAAGGTCACTGGACCTGAAAGGGTAACTCTGATTTTTTTTCATAGATGCTACCAGGCCTGCTGAATTTTTCTGGCAATTTCTGTTTTTTTTCCAGATTTCCCTGCATTTGCAGTTTTTCCTTTGTTTTTCAATATTCACCTTGTCTGTTTCAGAGAATCCTCATTGATAAGGTTGGTCGGTTTTTGAAATTGAAAGTTAGGCCACAGATCAGGCAATGATCTAATTGAATGACAGAATAGGCTTGAGGGGCCGAATGGTCTACTCCTGTTCTAATAAAACTTGTCCATCTGCAGCTTGTGGCATTATTTTCCCTCACTACTCACTTCACATCCGTGACTGTTACACTATATGCTGTTACTGGCTGAACAAATCTCCTGTGTTTGATCTAAATCTGTTACTATTCAGTGCTCCATCTTCACCTGCCCGGGTTTGACTCTCGACAGAGAATGTTGTCTCTCCTGCAGAAATTCACCAAAGATCCTCAGGCAGCACATTCCAAACCCATGACCACTTCTATCTGGAAGAACAAGGGCAGCAGATATATGGGAAGATCACCACATCCACGTTCCCCTCCAAGTCACTCACCATCCTGACTTGGAAATATATCACAATTCCTTCACTGTCGCTGGGTGAAAACCCTGGAATTCCCTCCCAAATAACATTGTAGGTCATCACACAGCAGAAGGACTGTAGCTGTTCAGGAAGGCAGCTCACCACCACCTTCCCAAGAGCAACTACTGATGGGCAAGAAATGCTGGCCCAGCCAGGGACGCCCACATCCCACAAATTGATTAAAAAAAACCGTGTGAACAGTCACAACATGAGGATCCTGCAGTCTCATTCCCCTGGAACAAAAACAAAGTTGCTGGAATAGCTCAGCAGGTCTGGAAGCATCTGTGACCCTTCCTCACTCCCCTGGGATTTACCAAACCTGTTTATTATTTCCTTTTCCTCTTTCATTCTGAATGTTTAATTTCTCAATTTCAGTCCACGTGCCTTTTGAGCTCTTCAACAACCCCATTTGGGAAAATGAGAGAAAGCTGGAATTAATGCAGTGAACTGGGAGGTGGGCAGAAGTATGAGGAGAGGCCACATCAAAGGAAGCTCCCATTCCAACAACAGAGCTTCTCAAAACACAAAGACAGCATGAAAGCTTGAGCTGAATGAACATGGGGGTGTGTGGGCTGTCATGAGGAAAATGTGACCATGATCACAAATAGTTAAGATCACAGAATCCCTATGGTGCAGAGAGAGGACATTCAGTGCATCTAGTCTGCAGTAGCTCTCTATCCCACCCTACTACCATAAACCCCACATTTACCGCAGCTAACCCAACTACCGAACCTGTACATTCGGGGACAGTTGAGTGTGGCCAATCCACCTAACTTGCATTTTTGGACTGTGGGAGGATCACAGCTTCATTCTAAATTGTGGATCAAGGCTCAAAAAAACCTCAACTCTGAAACAATTTCATGGTTTTTGTTTCTAAAATTAAAATCTGGGGAAAGCTGCAGCCACGATTTCAGTTTCTCTCTGGAGGAAGCGAATTTAAAACTCTGACCTGGGGGCGCGGTGAGCTGACAGAGGCCTGGGACCAGAAATGTAACAGATTCTGTGCAAGGTGGGGGTGAGACAAGGGCAAAAGGCATGTCACAGGGGGAAGGCAGGAGAGATTCAATTGCAGAAATGTTATTCATCCTTCAAGGCTGCAGGGAATGGAGTTAGGGCTGGAAAAGAAACAAATAAACAAAAGATGTGCCTGGAGCCAGGTGTGCAGTGGAGCCAGACACAAATTGAAACAAGAAATGTAAACAAATTGGGGCAGAGTTCACAGTCTGAAATTGTTGATTTCAGTGACGAGGCCAGAAAGCTTTAAAGCCTGGCTTGTTCTATTCCAGCCAACACACACATGATGGGCCAAGGGTGCATACTGCTGTCCAGCCAACAATACGCACATCACACAAATGAATAAAAAAAGGCCCTGATCTGCTCTGTAATTTTCTGTTACTTTTGTTCTGACATTTGCAGTTTGGTTCTGATGGGTTCAACCTCGAAAATTGAACTAGAGTTTAGTATCCGAGAGAAATGTAAAATAAATCAGCTTTGCTTCAAACACATCACTGCAGATTGTTGCATTTTTCCTGAGGGTTGAAAGCACCTGGAGCTGAAAAAGGGCAATCTCAGGGGGAGGCGGTGGTGGAGAGGTGTGGGTTGTGGTTTGGTGGGGAAAATCGTGCGGCAGCGACAGAGCTTCGGCTGGGACAAATCCCAAGGTCACACTGAGGGGATCAGATGGCAATTTATCACGTCCCTCTTCACTGATAGGCAATCCACGGTGTGGGTTAATCCTGCTGTGTGTAAGAAATGTGTCCCAGCTACTGTCTTCCATGGCTCACAGCTTCTCGACACGGAACAGAATCTCGTTTCCATCTAGATTTAGAGTCAGAGGGAGTACAACGGTGAATGCAGGAAATGTGCTTCAAATCAGAGATTAGTGTAAATCAATGATCTGTTCCTGACTGGAAGTGAACCATCAGGCTCAGGTTTCGGTTTCCTCTACATTGGTAAAGATAAAACAGTATTTCGTAGCCATACAACACTGAGACCCAGAGCAGTGGGAGCAGGGGTATGAGCAGCCTGCCCCTGCCTCTGCTGTAACCACAGAAAATGCGCCAGAGTGAAGTGAAAGAAGGGTCTGGGTTAGAAATTATGTTTCACCAACAGTGATAACATGGCGTGTGTTGACAAAATATTAATTTTCATTTTCAATAACGAGACGTAACATGGATGTATTGGTCAGGAAAGGGTAAAGAGGGGTTCGTGCCGGCAGTGGGAAGAATTTTTTTTTCTGAAGGAGTCTCATCTGAGACTTAATCACTTTCTTATGATGTCTCCAGGGCATGTCTTTTGTTCCCACTTTGATATCATTTCCCAAACTGACTTCCTTCCTTTCACTTGTCTGATCCAGAGGTAACTGTCAAAAACAAATATTTCACTTTGTGGACAGTTTCATGTGACAATGTCCCAAACTACATCCCTGTATTCCCTTCACCACTGATGCACAGTGGCAACAGACTGTACCATCTACAGGATGCACTGCAGTGACTCAGCAAGCCTCCTCCAACAGCGCCTTCTGAATCTGCAGTCTTTACCATCCAGAAGGACAAGGGCAGTAGTCACATGGGAACGCTACTAGCTGCTATATCCCCTCTAGGCCACATACTGTGCTGACCTGGAAATATGACATGGAGATGCTGGTGTTGGATTGGGGTGGACAAAGTCAGAATTCAGGTGACACCAGGTTCTAGATCAACAGGTTTATTTGAAATCACAAGCTTTCTGAACGCTGCACCCAACTTTGTCACTTTCTTATGATGTGTAATAAAGTAGTGTTTCACCTGATGAAGAAGGAACACCCCGAAAGCTTATGATTTCAAATAAACCTGTTGAACTTGAACCTGGTGTTGTGTGACTTCTGACTTTGACCTGGGAATATATCATTTCCACTTAGTCAAATTCCTGAAAGTCTCCCTTAATGGCACTGTGGATCTACTTACAGTATATGGACTATAGCTGGCCCTATCCTCTCCAGGGCAGTTACCGATGCGCAATAAATCTGGCCCTCCCCAGCGATACCATTGACTCATAAGCAGATAAAATAGTTAGATGAAGGAGGGTGTGTCGGGAAGTATGGAAAATAAAGTAACACACCACATCAGGATATCAAATAGGTCAACAGGTCAGCAATTGCTCGCATACCAGCATGAATATATGAGATGTCAAATGACACACCAGTAAGTTGGCATGTAACCAAAGAACAGTAGCTAAACACCAGATTAGAGTAGATTTTAGCTCACTAGATGCTAAACTGGTACAGAGCAAAGGGTAGTTGTAGCTAGATGTCAGATTAGAGTAGATTAAAGAGCAGACACAGATAAGTGTTCTGATAACCTAGGGAAAACACCAGGTCAGATTGAGGCCAGCCGGTGGCATTGATTGAGACAAGTTGCTGTGTGATGTCAATTGTTAACCATATAGTTTCCAACTCGACTGTGAAAATAATTGTAGCGCAATATAACGAGGAGGATAATTAAATCACGTGATCACATAATCATTAATGATGACATAACATAACAGAGTAGGTGATACTAGATGGTACTGAATTAGGTATTAATAGGTGGTGCCAGAACAATGACAGCACAGTGTGATTAGAGTAGTAACATCATGTAACATATAAACAAATATTGAAGACAAGAGTCTTTCTCCTCTCAAAAAGATGTTGTGAAACTTGAAAGTGACCAGAAAAGATTTACAAGGCTGTTTCCAGGATTGAGGCTTTGAGCTATAAGGTGAGTCTGAACAGACTGAGGCTATTTTACCTGGAAGCTGAGGGCCGACCTTATAGACGTTTATAAAATCATGAGGGCATGGGTTGGGTAAAAAGGTGGTCTTTTCCCCTGGTTGCGGTAGTCCAAAACTAACAAGCATAAGTTTAAGATGAGAGGGGAAAGATTGAAAAGGGACCTAAGGAGTACCTTATTCACACGGAAGGATTATGGAATGTATTGAATGAGTTGCCAGAGGAAGTGATGGAACCTGGTACAATTACAATATATAAAAGCTACTTGGATGGGTAGATGAAGGGTACAGGAATAAATGACAAATGCTGGCATATGGGACTAGGTTTATTTTGGATTTCTGGACGGCATGGACAAGTTGGACTGAAGTGCCTGTGTGCGTGCTGTATATCTGTATGACTTGATTTTGACAACAACCTTACTGTTGTATGTGACCGAAGATTGGTTTGTGATTGTATCTCACACTATCCAGAGTCCCAAAGACTATGTTGCCACATGGTACCTGTGTTCAAGATATCTCATCCTTCTCCAGAGTGGGGATAGGAATGATTGTGTTGTTGACATAGATAGAAAAGAGGAGCAAGATTCTTCTGAAGCAAGATGAGCAAGTTGGAGGGAAATTAAAGAATACAACCAAAAAGATACTAATCTCTGGATTAATGCCTGATCCATAAGCAGACAGGAGCAGTGTCAGCAAGAGTAAAGAGTTAAATACCTGACTGAGATTGGTAGGGGAGACATGGGTTCCAATTAATTGAATGTTGATGTCAGTACTGGGGAATGACGGAGCTGTCCTGATGGACAGGGCCCACTTGACTCAGGCAAGGACCGAAGCCCTTGGAAATGACATAACTAGGGCCTGTGGATAGGACATTAAATTAAAATCATGGTGGCAGAGGCTCACGCATGGAAAATGTGAAAGTGGATGGGCTCAACTCAGACTTAAGTTTCTACAACATGTAGTAGGACAGAACGAATGGAAAGGTTCAGGAAGCTAATTTCTGGCAGAGCAGATAAAGGGACAACTGTGAGAAGAAGGTCAGGCAATGTAGAGTAAAGCGTGTGGTACTCAAATGCACACAGTGTATGAAGTAAGGTAAGTGAGCTTGTAGCACAGATTGAAATTGACAGGCACATTGTTGTAGGTTTCACAGAGACGTGGCTGCCAGGGCATCGAGGTTGGGAACGAAATATCCAAGAATACACATCCTATAAAAAGATGGACCAATGTGTGATACTGCCTTTTTTACGAAGAAATGAAATTAAATTGAGAACAAGAAAGGACATGGCGTCACATGGCATAGAATCCATGTGGATAGAGCGAAAGAACCACAAAGTAAAAGACAGCATGATAGATCTTATGCACAGGCCTTCCGGGAGTCTTCAGGATGTGGGGAAGAAAGTATAAGGAGAGAGAAAAGGCATGTAAAAATGGCAGGATTGCAGTAATTATGGGGGACTTCAATATGCAGGTTGACTGAGAAAATCAGGTCGGCAGTGGGCCTAAAGAAAAGGGATTTGTGAAATCTGTATGAGATTTTAATGGAGCAGCTTGAAATCGAGCCCAATAAGGAGAAGGCAGTTTTGGATTTAGAAATGTGTAATGCGGCAGACTTGATTGGGGAGCTCAAGGTGCAGTAACCCCCGAGAAGGCAGTGACCATAATGTGATAGAGTTCACCCTGCAGTTTGATGTGGAGGAGATGGAATGGGATGTAACGGTAGTACAACTGAGTAAGACTAACTAAAAAGACATGAGAGAGGATTTGGCCAGACTTGAAGGAAGAAGGAGCCAATGAAGACAGGGAAGCAGCAATGACAGAGTTTTCAGGGATATTTCAGGCGGCAATGCAAAATTGTGAGTCTGAGTTCAGGAACTCCCTTAAGGTTAACATTATTGTTGAGTTGACAGCTCGGAAGTCAAACACCATTTCAACACTTATTTCAAGGCGCCTAGAGTACAAGAGCTGGGATGTACTGCTGAGGCTGTAACAGCTCTGCACAGACCGCATTTGGAACATTGTGGCCAGTTTTGGGTCCTGTATCAAGGAAGGACGTGTTGGCATTGGAGGGGGTCCATTGTAGGTTTACAAGAATGGTCCTGGGATGAAAGGTTTGTCATAAAGGTAGCAGCGAGAACTCGGTCAACATTTGATGGAGTTTAGAAGCATGAGGGGGATGTAGGAAGGATAGAAAGCGAAGCACAAGAGGTGGAAGAGTGGCGTTTTACATTAAGGAAAACATGAGTTTCTTGAGCTTTAACTCAAGAAAATATTTCTAAAAAAATCATCCAGTTAAAATATGGGATGAAGTTAGAAATAAGAAGGAGGCAATGATCACCTTGATGGGATTGTATTGTTGCCAAACCACCCCCCCCACCACACCCCAGTAGTAAGAATAAAATAGAGGAACAAATACGTAGAGAGATCTCAGATATATGTAAGAATAATAAGGTTGTAAAAGTAGGTGATTTTAATTTTTCAAACATTGACTAGTATGTACATAGTGTTAAATGTTTGGAGAGCGAAGAAATTGTCAACATGTTTAATTTTATGTGGACTGGAGGCTTGTCACCAGGGGTGGTCAGCATCTGTTCTGGGCCCTCTTTTGCCTGTCATTCATATGAATGATTTAGATGAGAATATAAAAGGCATGGTTAGTAATTTTGTAGACGATACCAAAATTGGTGGCATAGCAGACACTGAAGAAGTTTTTCTATGATTCCAAAGGGATCTTGATTAAATCAGTCAATGAGCTGACAAACGGCAGATGCAGTTCAATATCGATAAATGCCAGGTATGGGTACAGCAACAAAGATAGAGCTGATATAATTAATGGTAAGGCCTTGGGTAGTATTGTAGAACAGAGGGACACAGGGATTCAGGTACATAATTCTTTGTGGTTTGTGTCACATTAGGACAGGGTGGATAAAAACGGAATTTGGCACACTTGTTTTCATTGCTCAGTTCTTCGGATGTAGGAGTTGGGATGTTATGTTGAGGATGTTGCCAGATAAGGAAGGCTTGAGTTACAAAGAAAGGCTGGGTAGGCTAGACCTTCTTTAACTGGAGTGTAGGAGCTTGAGAGGCGATCTGATCAAAGTTTATAAAAAATGAGGGTATAGATAGGGTTAATACTATTGTCATTTCCCTAGGATGCGGGATTTCAAGACGAGGAGACACATTTTTTTAAGATGAGGGGAGACACATTTTAAAAGTAAATGAGGGGCTTTTTCTCACAAATATGTTGGTTTGCGTGTAGTATGAACTTCCTGAGGAAGTGGGAGATATGGGCACAATTACAAAATGTAAAAGACATTCAGTTAAGTACATGAATTGGAAAGGTTTGAAGAGATATAGGCCAGGAGTAGGCAGATGGGACTAATTTTGTTTGGGATTATGTTTGGCATGGGCTCATTGGACAGTTTCCATGCTGTATGACTATGTCAATATTCCTACTAGAGAAGGAGCACATTTTGACCTTTTCTTGGATAATAAGGCTGAGCAATTGGCATTATGGAAACACGTAGGAGTTGGAATAAACTATGGAGATGAGGCTCAACATTATCTGGAATTAATAAATAACGATGGAGACTGTCAAAAGCACAATGCAGAAGAAAGTATTAAAAGAGAAAAACAAATCAATACAACTTATTTAAAAATCTTGGGCCTAAATACACACACCATTTGGGATAATTTGATGAGCTAACAGCACAAAGAGAGATGAATATGTCTGACCTGGTGAGTATTACTGAAAAAAATGGTCGGAGGAAGATGGAGGTTGTGAAGTTAAATGCCCTTGCGTACTCACTATTCCGACATGATAGACAACAAGGAGCAGGAGGTGGAGTTGCTCTATTGCTTAATGATGATATCAAGACTGCATTAGGAAATGATATTGGCATGAGGGGTGAGAATGATAAATCAGTCTGCGTGAAATTGAAAAGTAAGGAAAGAAATATCTTGGTAGGACTAGTTTATGATGATTCGGCTTCTACGTGCCATCATTGACTCCTATCTAATGTGAACTAAAACTTGACTCTGGTGGGACGCAAACGCACAATGTTTGAATAACACTTTAATAAGCCCTTAGAAGGCCAACATGTTCTCCATTGCTCCATAACTGCTGAAGTCTAACAGTACAGAAAGTTATCTTTGGCACATTCTCTTTGTGTCTTTCATCAAGTATCTGTTTTATCCCTCAGAAGGAAGGGTCACCAGACCCAAACTCTGATATTTCTTCACAGATGCTGCTAGACCTGCTGAGCTTTCCAGCTTTTTGTATGAGTTTGTCCCTGCTTTCCAGTCCGTGGTTCCTATCTTTGTGTGATCTGGCACTTCAAGTAATCATTGAAACATTCCTAAAATAATCTGATGATTCTTAGTTTAACCATACGCCCAGGCAGTGAATTCCAGAAACCTAGAACTCTCTGGAGGAGAAAGACATCTTCCTTAAATTTTCTCTGAGTCCTCCATCCCTTACTTTTAATCGATATCAATGGTTATTCATCCTTTTCAATTAGACGAAGTTTATTACAATGTCCTATGTCTATCCCTTTATAATTTTGTGCACGTCAATAAGTTTCCCTCAAACTTGCTCTGCTCTCAGAAAAAAGACAACTTCATCCCAGACTGTCTACCTTCACAGAGGAAATGGTCCAGCCCAGGCAATAACCTAGTCAATTTGATCTGTACGGCCTTTAGGACAATTGCATCTTTCTTGCAGCCCAGCGTTCAGACCGAACAAAGTTCTCCAAACAAAAGCAGCAATTTCTGGAGAAATGCAGCATGACTGGCATCATCTGTGAACATAATTGACTGGTTTCCAAGTGTACCAGAGAACCGTGTAAAGCTTTGTTTACAAGGAGGATAAGCAGATCATTGCATGAAAGGATGTGGTGATCGAAGGTTGGAAAAAAGCTCAGGCAGAGGCATCCTGGGTACATTGCACAGGGCACGAACTAAGCAACACCAATGTTAACAAGATCAGCATGATTTGCTGCCCTGGGTCGGTGAGTCAAGCACGGTCAGTACCTGGATCTGTACAACTACAATTTCCTTAAACCTGAAACTAGATTTGAAAGAACATTATTAGTGATTCTTTGAGGCTTAAATTGAAATTTAAAAGTGTAGGATGGTAAGAACAAATGTTAGGGTTAGATCTGCTCTGGGGATGTCATAAGAAGTCGCACGATGTCAGTGCCATCTTGAAAGCAGAGTTAATGTTTAAAGTCCAGGGACTCTCCTTCAGAACTGATAGTACTGATGAAAAGGTGGTATAGAAAACGTGCTCACCTAAACAATGTGACCTGTGTGTATATGTCTGAATAGGAATATATTTTGTGGAACTCTTATTTCAACTTCATCTTATCTCTACATTCCTTCCCTAGATGTGGTTCGTGCTTCATTCTCTTCAACTCTTCCTAACTGGAATGCAGCTTTTTCGAGTCTGAATTACCTCCTTAAATATCTACCATTACAAGTCTACTGACCCCGCTCTTAACTTAATTTTCCACTTCATTTCAGCCAGCCCTAACTTTAGACTTTTATCATTTCCCTCAATTTGCTTTCAAGCTCTCATCATAGCTCAAATCTTCCCTTTCTCAAAGTAAATATAAAATTCAGTGAAATTGTGATCACTGCTACCCAGGAGCTTCTTCACTATGAGGTAAATATTGAATCCTGTGCCATTGCATATTACCAGATATCCTGCTGCCTGGTTGCTTCTGGAAAATATTATTCTAATAAATGGCCCCAATGACAACTCATCAACTCACCATTCAAACTACATTCGTCAATCTGGCATGGCCAATTTATATCAACATTAGAACAACAAAGATTATTGCTCTACCGTGACTTAAAAGAGAAAGGTGCTTTAAATGGGGCAGCAGTGGAATGACATGGGTACAGAGTCCAACAGTTGGTGAGGACACACACTTTAGCTCAGCGATTGACAATTAATGATGGGTAGAACCGGCGATTGAAATAATCATTTCCCACTTATGAGACCAGTGTCTTTCCACAAGCCACCACATCCTTGCAGTGCCCAGGTGCTGCTAAACTACTGCATTCTATCAGTTTGAAACACACAAGTCAGATTGTCTGAAATATTTGGAACTGTGTGTTCAGACAAATTTGAGTGTCATTGTATACGGTAAAGTACAGGCAACCACGCACAGACAAACAACACAGAGAAATGCAGCTTTTAGGTTCACCTTTGCTAGAATCAGATTGTAAAAGCTGAATGTGAAAGTCTTGCTGCAATTGTCTTGGGTATAATGAACACATAAATGCCCGTTGTCCCAGTTATCATCTCCCTCAGCCAGAGAAGGAATGACTTGCCTTCGAGGTCACATCAGGAATGTCGAGTCAATTCATCACAGGGATGAGAGGACTGTATTCTAGGCACATACAAGTAATATCAGTTTGTGCTCCAGAGAGTTTGGAATAATGAGAGATGAAAGAAATGTCATAATTAATAAATTAATCATTCGGTCGAATTCAATTCAGGGACACACAAAGTGATGAACTAAGGGAACACGAATATGGAGAGACGATACACAATAAGTAGGGCAGTTCTTCTTGAAACTTTGAGATTTCAGGTTCACGATTAGCTTTGGTGAAGATATTTACTGCCCTTAACTAGTCAGCCCTGGAAGTGACTGTAGCCCCACAGTGAGGTTGTTGAGATCGCAGTATAACCGTAACATCCGTAGTTGAGCCTCACTTGGAACACTGTGTGTAATCCGTATCTGCACTGTTCATCACAAATATGCAAACAGTTGGAAAGGAGGCAGATGTGGTCTACTGGGATATAATTTCATTAGAATTGACACAGGCAGTTTTTATCGGGGTGATGGAAAAGTTGCAGATTATATTCACTAGATGTTGGGAAAATCAGAAATGCTGTAACTGACACAGAGAGAATGGAAATGGAAACAAGTGGAGATTTGGCAGATGATGTGAGGTTTGGAGTTTCTAAATAAGATGAAAGTTCCCTCCTTCAAGTGAATCAAAGTCAGAGAGGTCAGAAATTCAAAAGTGTCAGTGAAGAATAAAGGAAACATTGGAGCAGAGTTTCATTCAGTCAGAGAACTATTAAAATCTACAAAAATATCTCAGAAACAAAGGCAGTAGGTGATTCCAGTACATTTTAAAGGGCATACGAGCAAGCGTACAAGGAGTGTATTTAACAAGGGGGGAGAATCTGTAGCCAGGGCTGGATGGGGGAACTGGTGGGATGTCGAGTTGTGTGGGTCAATAATCAATTTGAATTTGAATGATTTCAGATGTGAAGAAACTTCATTAACGGCTGATTAAAACTGTTTATAAAATATTAATAGCTTTGGAAGGTGTGGCTTATTATTTGATGTGAAGCAATACAAATTGTGAAACAACTGAGCATGATTTGAAAAAGTACAGAAAGGAAATTTAGATATCAATAAATTTCGTGAACCCATGCAGTTGAATAGCATCGACTGTAAAAATTCTCATGGTTTTGAAACGTGTGGCATATGATTTCCTGTGAAGCTTTAGAAATGGAACGAAGCTCTTTTATTAATTGGCAAGTAACATGACACTATCAAAATCAGTAAGTGAACTGTCGCTCGGTGATGGAATTCCTGATTTTATCTTGTACCTTAAAGCTATAACCATATTTATTATGATTTTGCGTCCATTCATACTTATTAGTGTCTGCCAAAGAAATCCACCAACTAGACTCTGCCTTTTTGTTTTTTCAAGCCTCTGTTCTTCTCAGCAGCACTTGAATTCAATGAATTCTGACAAAAGTTGAATGCACCAGTCAAACGGTGCAATGAGATAAATCTAATTCCTTTTTGTAAAATTATTGTCATAGATGCTGCCAGTTAGCAGCAAACTGAGTAATATGAAACAGGGTAATTTTTTTTTTATCCGAGACTGTAACCAATGCAGGGTCAGCCACATGAGAAAAGTTATTGAGCTGACACATCACATTTGGTTTTCTCTCCAGAAATGTTTCCACACGCATTGAATATGTGTTGGATATTTGTTGATAATTGAGATACTTCCCACTGAAAAAAAAAGTTTCTCAATCCACAGAAACCGACACTTTCCAATAAAGTCGAATTCGCTCAACATGGCCCTTATTCTTAGCGTACTGTCCCCATGTCAGTAAAAGCTAATCCACGTAAAGCTGGAACTCATACCGCGTATTGCACAGGCCTCTACACAGTCATATAACTATCACGCACTGACCGATTGCGCCACTGGTCACATGTTTTCCACATTACGTTCATCGTTTAGAATATACATAATGAATTTTCCATGACAGGAATGCTTACCAAAAAACAGACAGAGATGTGGGAAGGTCACAGTGGTGTGAAACTTTAAACTTTGGTGGCCCAGACCTTTTGGCAGGGTCAGTCACTGAGTCTGTTCCAGGCTGAAATTTCAAAACATAACATGCTTCGGGAATAGTGCAGGAAAATATTGAAAATGCATTTTTCAAAAAGAAATGCAGTTTAACATCAGTTACTTTACAAGTTCCCTCACACAAGGAAGTAACCACTGCTGCAAATGACCATATAATCCCAGTTCTCACGTCCAGAACCAGAGAAGCATAGTGGACTAGTCGCAAAGATGGGGAAATGGTGGCAATGAGTGCGTGGAGCATCTTTAATTGACATGGACCAAAGCTTACTGGGACATCAGGATTTGGGAAAGCAATTTTAATCTAAAGAAAATAGTATTTTGGCAGCACAGATGTCGATGGATTCAGGGAGGATGTGTCCTTGAGAATGTCTCAATTATTAAAAAAAGCGACAAATATTCACACGGCAAAGAGAGATTTCTGTGCAGGGAGAAATGGAGGTAATATTTTCACTCTCTGAACTCCCTTATTTCGTTGTCTCTGCACTGAATTAAATTGCAGGAAGGGCTTTTTCGCTCATTTCATATTATTCAATTTTCTGCAAACGCACACAGGCCATTAAAGTAATGTAAACTTGCGAAAAATAACGCGAATCATTAATTTTTTGGGTTGAGATTGGGCTTGAGCTTTCCTCATGTTATGGAGAAAAAAACAGGAAGATGAAGCTGAGATTCATTAGAACAGTAGTGATCTCATTGAATGGCTGAGCTGGGTAGGGTGAATGGCAGTTCCCTGAGGACAAACGTGTTTTGTTTCCCAGTGAAACTCATTGCATCACAAAGTCTGGGCCAGTGAACTGAAACAGTGACAGTGATGAACTTTGCTGATAGTTCATGCTGTGAATGTTACCATTGCAAACCATGTTCGCATTAACACCATAACTGCAGTGTATAAAACCACACACTGGAGTGGGCCAGTGGTGCAATGGATAACACACCTCACGACGAATTAGGAAATTGTAGGTTTGACTCCTACCTGGCTCAAGAGCAGTATAACTAGTTGTTACATTTCCCATGTAATTTTTCTCTCTGCTATGAAGCCGCAGCGACGTTTGAATTTCTGCAGAAATAAGAACCCTTTCGCTCTTTCCCATCAGTGAATGTCACAAATATCACAGCCTCTTCAGAGAAGGGAAAGCTGAAATTGTCCCAAAAGCTGCTCATGCCTTCCTTTTATTTTCCCAAACCCACCGACCCAATCACTGCAGCTACTGGGAACGTCAAGGACACAAGCCCAATCATCCAGCTTCAGCTTCAAGAAACTTTAGAATCTCTTTGGGAAGTGGAATCAGAGGAGGATGAAGGGTGAACTATCTGACTGAACAGAAAGAGTTCAGGCACCATTCCCATCTTTAAGAGGCTGGGGCATTGATTCTCATGTTCTTGGGGACGTGGACTAACCCAAGACATTGAAGGAATTCCCTTCAGAACTGCTTTACGTTTGTTATTGTCCCTGTCAGGAACAATCAATCCTGATTCCCTGACCCGCAATCACACTCAGGCTACGGAGGTGAAAGTGCCAAATCCGAACCACCAGACCACCAGAGCTGAGGGCAGAAGCACGTGAATTGTTTCCTAATGATGCAGCTTTTGATTTCTTTTCTCTTGCAAAATGACCGAATCATTAAGTTTTTTTTCATAGGTCCATCAATTCTGGTTTCCAGCACTTGGCCTGCAGCCTTGTATGCTCTGACGTTTCAAGTGTTCTTAATATTATTTTCCCAAGATTCCATAAATGGGACTGAAGTTAGAGATGGTAAAACTGTGTTCATATTCTACTCAGGGAACGGAACCTCATTTTCACCCACAAATAGAATCAATCAGATACATTCCCTGATAGTGGCAGAGTCCTCAGGACAGACCAACCCCCAGAGAGCAAGGATGACACACACCTAGCTTATATTAGTAAAATTCATATTTCAAAATCAGAGTCTGTTTACAGCAAAGAAGAACATCGTTCCGCCGCTCCCCTGTCCGTGTTATTGCCCCATTGTTTCCTCATCACTCTGCAATTTATACTGCTCCAGCTCATTCTTCCTGCCAAACTGGAGCATTCCTCACATCAGCTGCTTTGCAAATACCTTTCTCAAATACCTGGGAGGACAAACAGGAATGTGGTATTTTAAACACATTTCTGGCTGATGGGCGGAATGACATGGTGGCGTTAACACTGTAGTATCAGAAATAATTTGAAATGACATTTAAAGAGCTCCTTTGGATGTTGGATGCAGCAGGAGGTGAAAATTCTCGCAGACCCCAGAAAGAAATGAACTCAGGCCCACTCGGCAAATCGCCAAACTACAGACCCAACACTGCAGGCATAGGTGTCCTCTGAGAGAGGACCTCATGCATTAGAAACTGCATTGCAATAGATGGCTGGATAGCCTGTGCATAATAGAGAAAGACAGTGTAAAAAACTAGGGCCAGTGGGCCCCTATGTTACTGCGGTGTGGCAGTCATTACATTCGCTTCACAGCACTGCTCCCTCATTATCCTAACAAGTTGTGTTTTTCCTATTTTTTGGTAAATGTGAACAGAATTCGTTTTTATATCACTGTTCTCATCACAAAATCTTGCCTCTTTTAATGCTTTTGTCTTTATCATTAATATATATCGTAAACAGCTGCGGTCCCAGCACCGAACCTTGTGGAACCCCAGTGGTCACTGCCTGCCATTCCAAAAGGGACCCGTTTATCACTACTCTTTGCTTCCTGTCAGCCAGCCAATTTTCAATCCAAGTCAGTATTTTGCCCCCAATACCATGTGCCCTAATTTTGTTCACAATCTCCTCTGCGGGACTTTATCAAAGGCTTTCTGAAAGCCCAGGTGCCCTACATCGACTGGTTAACCCATTTCTATCTTCATAGATGCATCCTCAAAAAAATCCAGAAGATTAGTCAAGCATGATTTCCCTTTCGTAAATCCATGCTGACTCTGACCTATTCTGTTACTGCTATCCAAATGTGTCGTAATTTCATCTTTTATAATTGACTCCAGCATCTTTCCCACCACTGACGTCAGGCTAACCGGTCTGCAATTTCCTCTTTTCTCTCTCCCTCCTTTCTTGAAAAGTGGGACAACATTTTCCACCCTCCAATCCGCAGGAACTGATCCAGAATCTATACAACTTTGGAAAATAACTACCAATGCATCCACAATTTCTACAGCCACCTCCTTAAGAACCCTGGGATGCAGACCATCAAGTCCGGGGGACTTATCGCCCTTCAGTCCCAACAGTCTATCCTGCACCATTTCCTGCCTAATATAAATACCCTTCAGTTCGTCCATTACCGTCGGTCCTTCAGCCACTATTGCATCTGGGAGATTGCTTGTGTCTTTCCTAGTGAGGACAGATCCAAAGTACCTATTCAACTCTTCTGCCATTTCCTTGTTCGCCATAATAAATTCACCCGTTTCTGACTTCAAGGGCCCAATTTTAGTCTTAGCCAGTTTTTTTCTTTTCACACACCAGAACAGCTTTTACTATTTCATTTTATAAGTAATTCAGACCTTACTATTTGTGACTTCAGCTGCAATTATTTCAAGAACTCGCTGACTACAGTGATGTGTTTGAATATCTCACTCTGTCCTCAAATAAACTGGTACATTTGGTTCCAGGCTGATGTATACTTTATTTAGTTTCCTTCCTCACAGTTAACGTAGTTACGATCTACGTCCTGCTTTATAAAGATTGTGGATTGTCTCCATGTGTCAGACGTTACCTGGGGGCCATGGCAGTGGCAGATCTACTGGTCATTATCCTCGACCTGATATTGAAACACATTCCTATTGTTTACAACGAACAGTTTCATTTCCTGTGGTCCATCCCCGTGTGTAATATCCACGCCGTCCTGCTTTATGCAGCCACTGACTGTTCTGTCTGGTTGACCGTTGCATTCACCTTTGATCGATTTGTGGCCATTTGTTGCCAGAAGCTGAAAAGTAAATATGCAGTGAGAAAACGGTGGCTGTGGTTCTGGGAACAGTGACTGTGCTGAGCTGTTTGAAGAAGATTTTCTGGTATTTTATGTTCACAGCTCGCTATTGGCTGAGGAACCAACCCTTAGTTTTGTGTGGTAACAGCCAATGTTTATTTTAATCCTGTCTGGGTCACAATCGAGTTCCTCCACCACATTCTAACCCCGACTCTCCCATTTCTCCTGATTCTGCTGCTCAATGTTTTCACCGTCAGACACATTTTAGTGACCAGCAGAGCCCGCAGGAGACTCCAGGCTCACACCAATGGGGGCGGTCAGTGTGACACAGAAATGAGAAATCAAAAAAATATCCATCATTTTACTGTTTGTGATCTCGGCCAATTTCATCCTGTTATGGTCAATATTAATGGTGTATTCTATATGGTACTGGATGTTGTGGATTGGGTTTTACTCTGTGTCCCTACATCGCTTTGTGCAGGAACTGGGCTTCATGCTGCAGCTCCTCAGTTGCTGCACAAACACCGCGATTTATGCCGTGACCCAGACTAAGTTCAGGCAGCAGCTGAAGAATGTGCTGAAATATCCCTTTAGCCAAATTCATCAATCAATCAAATTCACTCATTAATCAATCCATCCAGGATTTTCTCATTTCAGTTCAATGTTTCAGCAATGAAGCAGCCTGTTGCTATGGTAACAGACTGAGGGTAGTGCTGGTTTATCCAACCTTATCCCACAGGGGGTTACAGGGAAACATGTCAATGTTTCTCTCAACTCACAGGCCAAAGAGAAAAGGCACCATTCCACTGACTGCATCCATAACTTCAATATGTAATTAACGTTCATTAAAAAGTGCCAAGCAGCTCAGCAAACTATATTGTTGTTTGTCTCTGTGTTGAAGAAGCTCAGCTGGAGAGAGACAGGCTCAGTCCCAGGGGAATGGGAGGATTTTGGGACTGAGCTCAGGAGTTGGGTTTAAGTCACTCTGTCCTTGCATTCACCTCTGGTATATCTCTGTCTCTTTCTCTCTCTCCTGCCCTTCCTCACTCAGTCTCTCCCTCTCTGATCCACATTTCTCTGTAACCCCCCCCGCTCCCCACCCCTCTCTCCATTCCCTTCCTTCTCTCTTTCCACCCACCTTCTCCAAACCACTCCCTCCCTCTCTCCCTGCATCCTGTCTCTCTATCTCTCCTTGAATGTCCACACCCCATTCTCTCACCGTCTGCCTGCGTGAACCCCATCTCCCGCTCTGTATTTTTCCCTCTGACCCCATCTCTCCCTAATCCCCTATCACACTCTTTCCCTCTCTCCGTCCCCCTCCCCCTTCCCCACTCCATCTCTTTCCCCATCCTGGCAGCACGGTGTCTCAGGGGTTAGCACTACAGCCTCACAGCTCCAGGGACCCGGGTTCGATTCCAGTTTCAGGCGACTGCCTGTGAGGAGTTTGTACATTCTCCCCATGTCTGCGTGGGTTTCCTCCGGATGCTCCGGTTTCCTCCCACAACCCTAAGGTGTGCAGGTTATGTGGATTGGCCATGTTAAGTGGCCTAAAGTGTTCAGGGGTGTGTGGGTTGTCAGGGAATGTGTCGGGGTGGGATGCTTCAAGGGTCGGTGTGGACTTGTTGGGCCAAATGGCCTGTTTCCACGCTGTCGGGAATCTAATCTAATCTAATCCCCCTCTGTACCTTTGTCTCTCTCTCCTTCCCCCCTCACTCTCACCTCTCTGCCTCTGTTTCCTTCACTCTGTCTCTGACCCTCTCTCTCTCTCTCTCTCTCTCTTTCTTGTCCTCCTCTCCCCCTTCAAGTCCCTCATTTATCTCTGGAACCCCCTGCTCACTGGCCCCTTGTATCTGGTCCCTGGGCCGTGTCCCCCTGCCCCTGTCGGTCTCTGCCTCCTCTTCCTTGTCATTCCCTCCCTGTCACTCCATCGCTCCTTCCCCATCCCTCACTCACACCACTTCCCTCCCCGTCCCTCGCTCCCTCACTTCCTCCACATCACTCACTGCCCATCCCTCGCTCACTCCCTATCCCTCCCAGTCAATGTCCGTCACTCACCCCACCCTGTTGCAATCCCTGTCCCTCGCTCCCACCTTGTCCCTCACTCCATCCCTCGGTCCCTCCCATCCCTTGCACCCTTCCTGTCCCTCGATCCCTTGCCATCCTAAGCTCCCTCCCTCCATCCTGCCCTACTTCCCGTCCATCCCTCCCTATCCCTCTCTTCCTCTCCGTCAGTCCCTTCTGGTCCCTCTTACACTCCCTATCCCGTGATGCCTCCTTCACTCCCTCCTTCCCTGTCCCTCGCTCTCCAATGCAACCTCCAGGTCCCTTGCACCCTCCCCATCCCGCAACCCTCCCGGTCCCTCACTCGCTCCCTCACAAACTCGCTCCTTCCCTGTCCTTCACTGTCCCTTGCTCTCTCCCAGTCCTGCCCTGTCTCTTGCTCCCTCCCTGTCCCTCGCTCCCTCCATGCCCACTACCAGTCACTCACTCCTTCCCTGTCTCTCCCTCCCTCCCAGTCTATGTCCCTGCACCTCGCTCTTTTACTGATCTTCCCTCCTTTATTTTTGCTCCCTCCTTGTCCCTCCCCCTCCTTGTCGATCCCTGTCCCTCACTCTGTCCCTGCATCCATTCATATCTTTTGCTGCTTCCACCTCCCTCCCTGTCCCTCTCCCTGTCCCTCCTGATCCCTTGCTCCCTCCCTGGTCCCTCTCTACCTCATTTGCTCACTTTCCATCCCTCCCTCCATCCCTGTCCCTCATTCTCTCCCTGTCTCTCTGTCCCTCACTCCCTCCCTCTCTCTTCCTAACCATCCCTCGCTCACTCGCTCCCTTTCTCCCTCTCCATCCCTCACTCCCGTCCTCCCTCCCCATCCCTTGCTCACTCGTTTGCTCCCTCCCCATTTTTCCCTCCCTCTCTGTCCCTCCCTGCCTCACTGTGACCCAGTCTCTCGATCCATCACTGTGCCTAACTTCCTCACTCTCACGTCAGCCCTCGCTCACTCCCAACCCTCACTCCCTCAGCGTCACTCGCCCCCTCCCTGTTCCTCACTCCATCACCACCCCTCGCTGCCTCTCAATGTCCCTCACTCTCTCACTGTGTTCCTCACTCCCTCACGCCGTCCCTCGCTCACTCGCTCTCTCCCCATCACTCGCCCCTCCCCATTCTTCCCTCCCTACCTTCCCGTCCCTTGCTGCCTTGACCCATTCCAGTCTCTCACTCCCGTGCCGTCCCATGCTCCCCCATCCCTCACTCCCTCCCTGTCCCTCATTCTCACCCCGTCCCTTGCTCCCTCCCCGTCTTCCCCGTTCCTCGGTCCTTCAATCCCTCACCCTTCCTTACTCCATTGCTCTGTCCCTCACTCTCTGTCTCCGTTCCTCGCTCCCTCGCTCTGTCCTTCGCTCTGCTGCTCCCCTCTGATCCATCGCTAACTCCCTCCCTCTCCATCCCTCGCTACCACCCCGTCCCTCCTTTGCTCCCTGATTCCTTCCCTCCTTGTCCCACGCTCCATCCCTCCCCGTCCATTCCTCCCTTGCTCCCTCCCTCCCCCATCCCTCACTCCCTAGCTCCTCTCCCTGTTGCTCCCTCCCTCCCTTTCGGTCCTTTGCTCCATCCCCATCCCTGGTCCCTCACTCCATTCCCATTCCTTGCTCCCTCCCCATCCATCACTACCAACCACCCTGCCTCTCGTTCAGTCCCTCACTCCCTAACCATCCCTCATGCACTCGCTCCATTCTTGTTCCTCCCTCTCTCACAGTCCCTAAATTCCTTGCACCCTCCCCATCCCTTCTTCCCTCCCCATCCCTCGCTCAGTCGCTGCCTCCCAGTGCCTCGTTCCCTCCCTCACTCCCTGTCCCTCGCTCACTTCCTCACCCCCTCTTCTGCCTCCCCATCCCTTTCTCACTCCCTCCACACGTTTCCATCGCTCCCTCAGTCCATCTCTCCCTCAATCCTTCCTCCCTACTTACTTCTCCGTTGCACACTCCCTGGCTCTCTCCCTCCCCATCCCTCTCTCCCTTTCCCTCGCTTCTCGCCCTCGGTCCCTGACTCTCCCATTCCCGTCCCTCTCCATCCATTGCTCCTTCCATCCCTGTCCCTCACTCCCTCCCTCCCTGTTCCTGGCTCTGTACCTTGCTCCCTCCCTCCCTCCCCATCACTGGCGCCATAATCCATGCAATGCGCTCTGTCTCTCCCAGTCCCTTGTTTCCTCACTTCAAGTCTCTCCCTCCCTATCCCGTGCTCCCTCACCATCCCTCCCTCACTCCATCCTTTCCCCGTACCTCGCTCCCTCGCACCCTCCCCATCCGTCTCTCCCATCCCTCGATTCCCCTCCCGTCCCTTGGTCCTGTCCTTCCCTCCCCATCCCTCGTGGCCTCCCTCCCTCTCTCCTCATCCCTCGCCCTCTGCCTCCCCATCCATCCATTCCTCCCTACCTGGGCCTTGCTCCCTTCCTGTCCCTCCCTTCCTGTCGCTCCCGCCCTTGTTCACGCCTGTCCCTTGCTCCGTCCATGTCCCACACTCGTTCACTAGCTCCCTCCCCATCCCACGCTCCTTCACTCACTCCTTCCCCATCTCTCGCTCCATCGGTCCCTCCCAGTGGCTCTCTCGTGGCCCTACTGCCTCGCTGCCACCCCATCCCTCACTTGTTCTCTCACTCCATCTACATCCCTTGCTCCCTCCCCATCCCTTGCTCTCTCTCCTTGACCCTTGTTCCCTCGTTCCCCATCCTTCCCTCCCCCTTCCCTAGCCCTCCCTCCCTGTCCCTCGTGGCATCCCTCCCTCCCTCCCTATCCCTCACCACTGCCTCCCATTCCTCCGTCCCTACCCGCCCCTTGTTCCCTCGCTCCCTCTCTGTCGCCTCCTTGCTCCCTCTACCTTGTTCGCTCTTTGTTATTCCCAGGCACCCTCCCTGTCCCTCACCCGCCCTCTGTCCCTTGTTCCCTTGCTGTTGCCCTCCCTGTTCCTATCCCTCGCTGCCTGTCCTTGTCTGTGTCCCTCCCTCCCTCACAGTCCCTCACTCCCTGTCCCTCACACTCTACTTGCCCCTCCCTCCCTGCCCTTTGATCTCTCCCTGTCCCTCCCCCTCCTTGTCCATCCTCGTCCCTGTCCCTCAGTCCCTCCCTATCCCTCCCTCCATTTCCCTGTCCCTCACACCCTTCCTATCCCTCCATCCCTGTCCTTTTCCCTCGCTCCCTCTCTCACTGTCCCCATCCCCCTCTCTGTCTCTTGCTCCCTGTTCCTTTCCCTGGCTCCCTCTCACTCCCCCCCTGCCTGTCCCTGTACCTTGCTCCCTGTCACTGTCCCTCGCTCCCTTCCAGTCCATCCCTGCCCTGTCCCACCTCTACTAGCTTCATCCTCACCTCCTTGCCCTGTCCGTCTTCCCTCCCACTTACCCGTCCCTCCCTCCTCACTGACCAAACCCCTATCCCCACTTCCGAGCCACATTTAACTTTACTGGCGCCATCCCCACCTCCATGACCTGTCCGTCTTCTCTCCATCTATTTGCACCACTGTCCACCTTCGATCACCACCTTTCCCCTCCCTCATTTCTGATGAAGTGTCCAGACCCGGAATATCAGCTTTCCTGCTCTTCCGATGCTGTATTCATCCAGCTCCACAACTTGTTATCCCACACCCTGTTATCCCACACCTGGTTATCCCACACCCTGTTATCCCACACCCTTTTATCCCACACCTTGTTATCCCACACCCTGTTATCCCACACCCTGTTATCCCACACCCTGTTACCCCACACCCTGTTATCCCACACCCTGTTATCCCACACCTTGTTATCCCACACCCTGTTATCCCACACCCAGTTATCCCACACCCTGTTACCCCACACCCTGTTATCCCACACCCTGTTATCCCACACCCTGTTATCCCACACCCTGTTATCCCACACCCTGTTATTCCACACCCTGTTATCCCACACCCTGTTATCCCACACCTTGTTATCCCACACCTTGTTATCCCACACCCTGTTATCCCACACCCTGATATCCCACACCTTGTTATCCCACACCCTGTTATCCCACATCCTGTTATCCCACAACTTGTTACCCCACACCTTGTTATCCCACACCCTGTTATCCCACACCCTGTTATCCCACACTCTGTTACCCCACACCTTGTTACCCCACACCTTGTTATCCCACACCCTGTTATCCCACACCCTGTTATCCCACATCCTGTCATCCCACACCCTGTCATCCCACACCCTGTTATCCCACACCTTGTTATCCCACACCCTGTTACCCCACACCCTGTTATCCCACACCTTGTTATCCCACACCCTGTTATCCCTCACCTTGTTATCCCACACCCTGTTATCCCACACCCTGTTATCCCACACCCTGTTATCCCACACCTTGTTATCCCACACCCTGTTACCCCACACCCTGTTATCCCACACCTTGTTATCCCACACCTTGTTATCCCACACTCTGTTATCCCACACCCTGTTATCCCTCACCTTGTTATCCCACACCCTGTTATCCCACACCCTGTTATCCCACACCCTGTTATCCCACACCCTGTTATTCCACACCTTGTTATGCCACACCCTGTTATCCCACACCCTGTTATCCCACACCTTGTTATCCCACACCTTGTTCTCTCAGACCCCAGCATCAGCAGTTCCTACTAACCCCAAAGGGTACCGTCTCTCTTTTGTGACCTCTCTGTGGACGGGGAGCTTGTAGAGTCCACCAGTGGGCTGGGTACTTCCCATCACAAGTTGGTACATCAGGGTATACAATGCCTCATAGACGCTGGGAACAACAACCTGATTTGTTCAGGAATGTTGCTTTTGCTTTTGGTACTGATTTTCACATCTTTTAATGTCAGTCAATAGTTTTGGGGTGGGTGTAATAAAGGAAAATTGTCACTCAGAAATATGAGATAACACGGTGTGGAGCTGGATAAACACAGCAGGCCAAGCAACATCAGAGGAGCAGGAAAGCTGACGTTTTGAGTGGAGACCCTTAAGATTTCTCAAGAACACCGTGTTATCTCAGATTCTCCGACATTGGCAGTTCCTACTATCTATCTCAGAAATATGAATTTGTTTGTTCGAAGATTTTATCTCACTCCCGCTCACTCCCTCCATCCCTGCCCCTGTCCCTTGCTGCCTGTCACTGTCCTTTGCTTCCTTCCTGTCCATCCCTGTCACTGTCCCACCTCGACTAGCTTCATCCCTGACTCCTTGATCTGTCTGTCTTCCCTCCCACCTACCCACCCCTCCCTCCTCACTGACCAACCACTATTTCACAGAGTAATAGAAAGAAAGACATTGAAGATGGAACAATCAAATCAAACACTATGTTCAGATTGAACCGAGTTATTCAATTCATCAGGACCAGAAAGGAATATATTTATCTGGTATGTCTCTGGGAAAAGATTTCAAACATCAGTGTGAGTGAGAAAGCACCAACACGCACACACTGACACACCTGATTCTGAATGTTCCAGTGAACTACCTGCAGAAATTATTTAACATCATCCAGTTAACATTCTGAAAATAAAAAAAAAATCCACAGAGCATAGAAACTGTCCACACATTGTGTTTATGGACAAGAGTTCAGCAGATCATCCAATCTGGAGAGATGCCAGGAGATCAGCATCATTGAATAATGGTGGAAATGTGTGGACAGTGCGAAGGGCAAGGCCAGCTGGAAGCTCACCATCATCGTCACTCCAGGGAGAGACCATTCACCTGCTAAATGTGTGGGAAGGGATTTGCTCAGTCACCCAGTGTCATGTAAACTAACTCGGAATACAAAAACAGGAAGCAAAAGTTTCTATAAATATGTAAATCGTAAAAAGAGTGGCAAAGGTAAACATTCATCCTATGGAAGATGAGATGGCCAATTTAATAACTGGGAATGAGGAAATAGCCAAGGCATTAAACAGTTATTTCGTGTTGGTCTTCACAGTGAACGACATAAATAACATGCAGACAACTAACAGCAAGAAGGTTATAGCAGGCAAGGACCTCGAAACTATCATTATCTCTAATGAGGCAGAGCTGGGCAAGGTAATGGGGGCTAAAGGCAGACAAGTCTCCAGGCCCTGATGAAATGCATCCCAGGGCACTAAAAGAGGGAATGGGGGACACAGCAAATGCACTAGTAATTATTTCACAAAATTCACTGGACTCTGGGGTGGTTCCTGCAGATTGGAAAACAGCCAATGTGACGCCACTGTTTTCAAAAGGAAGTAGACAAAAACAGGTAGCTTTAGGCCAGTTAGCTTAACTTCGGTAGTGGGGAAAATGCTTGAATCTATCATTAAAGAAAAAAAATAGCAAGACATCTGGATATGAATTGTCCCATTGGGAACACCCAGCATGGGTTGATGAAGGATAGGTCATGTTTAACTAAACTGGTGGGCATTACATGCATGGTGTACATTGGGGAACCTGTGGATGTGGTGTATCTGGATTTCCAGAAGGTATTTGACAAGGTGCTACACCAAAGGCAGCTGTGTAAGATAAAGTTGAATGGTATTACAGGTAATGTATCGGCATGGATAGAAGATTAGTTGACCAGTAGAAAGCAAAGAGTAGGGGTAAATGGGTGTTTTTCTGGTTGGCGGTCAGTGGCTAGTGGTGTGCCTCAGGGGTCAGTGCTGGGGCAGCAATTGTTTACGATTTACAAAGATGATTGGAATTGGAGACTAAGTGTGGTGGGTCAAAATTTGTGGATGACACTCGGGTGAGTGGTAGAACAAAGTATGCAGAAGACACAAAATGTCTGCAGACGAATACAGATAGTCTAAGTGAGCGGGCAAAGGTCTGGCAGATGGAGTACGATGTTGATAAATGTGAAGTCATCCATTTTGTTAGGAATAACAGCAAAATGGGCTATGTTTTAAATGGTAAAATTTGCAGCATGCTGCTGCACAGGGGCTCTTGGGTGTCCTTGTGCATGAATCACTGAAGGTGGGATTGCAGGCGCAGCAGGTAATTAAAAAGGCAAAGGGAATTTTGTCTGCCATTGCTAGAGGGATGGTGTTTAAAAACAGGGAGGCGATGCTGCAGCTGTACAGGGTCCTGGTGAGGCCACACCTGGAGTACTGTGTGCAGTTTTGGTCTCCTTACTTGAGAAGGGATATACTAGCGCTGGAGGGGGTGGCGAGGAGATTCCCTCGGTTGTTTCCAGAGTTGAGAGGGTTGGATTATGAGGAGAGACTAAGTAGGCTGGGATTATACTCATTGGAATTCAGAAGAATAAGGAGAGATCTTATAGAAATATATAAGATTATGATGGGAATAGATAAAGTGGAGGCAGGGAGGTTGTTTCCACTAGCATGTGAGACGAGGACTAGAGGGCATCGCCTCAAAATAAAGGGAAGCAGACGTAGGACTGAGGTAAGGAGGAACTTCTTCACCCAAAGGGTTGTGAATCTGTGGAATTCCCTGCCCAATGAAGCAGTTGAAGCTAGCTAACTGTGTTTTTAAGGCATGGCCAGATAAATGTTTGAACAGGAAAGGATTGAAGCGTTATTGTGAGTTGGCGGGTAAGTGAATCTGAGTCTCAAAAGATCACCCATGATATTATTGAATGGCGGGGCAGGCTCAAGGGGCCGGATGGCCTACTCCTGTTCCTAGTTCTTCTGTTCTTATGTTGTTATGCCTCTCCAGTGGGTTCACACTGGCAAGAGACCTTGTAAATACTCTGACTGGAAAAGCTTTCGGAGGACTAAAGGTCTAATTCAATATCGACCTGCTCTGGATGGTAAAGACTGCAGATTCAGAAGGTGCTGTTGGAGGAGCACTGCTGAGCCACTGCAGTCCATCCTAGTGCAGTGACTGCTGCCACTGTGCATCAGTGGTGTAGGGAATACAGGGATGTCATTGAGGTGCAAATCAAGAGGGCTGTTTTGTGTTTGATTGTATTAAACCTGATGGAAGGCTTTTGAATTTAAAAAGAAATGTTGTCATATGAAGCTGCCTACAAAGTGAAACATTGGTTTTTGACAGTTACCTCTGGATCAGACAAGTGAACGGAAGGTAGTCAAGTTGGAAAATGATATCAAAGTGGGAATAAAAGACATGTCCTGGAGACAGCATAAAAAAGTGATAAAGTCTCAGACGAGACTCCTTCAGAAAAACATCTTCCCATTGCCAGCAATAACCCCTCTTCATCCTTTCCTGACCAATATGTCCACGTTACGTGCCGATATTGAAAATGAAAACTAACATTTCGTCAACACTCCCTGTGTCATCACTGTTGGTGAAATATAATTTCTAACCCAGACCCTTCTCTCACTTCACCCTGGCGCATTCTGTGTGGTTACAGCAGAGACAGGGACAGGATGTTCATACCCCTGCTCCCACTGCTCTGGGCCTCAGTGTTGCACGGCTGCGAAATACTGTTTTATCTTTACCAATGTAGAGGAAACCTAAACCTGAGCCTGATGGTTCACTTCCAGTCAGGAACAGATCATTGATTTACACTAATCTCTGATTTGAAGCACGTTTCCAGCATTCACCTTTGTACTTCCTCTGACACTAAACCCAGTTGGAAACGAGATTCTGTTCCGTGTCAAGGAGCTGTGAGCCATGGAAGACAGTAGCTGGGACACATTTCTTACACGCATTAGGATTAACCCACACTGTGGCTTGGCTGTCAATGAAGAGAGACATGAAAGAGTAAAGTGCCATCTGACACCCTCAGTGTGACCCTGAAGGATTTGCCCCGACTGAAGCTCTGTTGCTGAGCACGATTCCCCCTACTCCCCACCCTGAGATTGTCCTTTCTGAGCTCCAGGTGCTGGTCAACCCTCAGGACAAATACAACAATCTACAGTAATGTGTTTGAGGCAAAGCTGACTTATTTTACATTTCTCTCGGATACTGAACTCCAGTTCAAGTTTAGGGTTATAGCCATCATCAGAAACAAACTGCAAATGTCAGAAGAAAAGTAACAGAAAATTACAGCGCAGAGCAAGACAATTTTTTTATTCATTTTTTGTGATGTGCGTATTGTTGGCTGGACAGCAGTGTTCACCCTTGGCCCATCATGTGTGTGTTGGCTGGAATAGAACGAGCCAGGCTTTACAGAATTCTGGACTCATCATTGAGATGAACAATTTCAAACTGTGAACTCTGCCCCAATTTGTTTACATTTCTTGTTTCAATTTGTTTCTGGGTCCACTGCATGCCTGGCTCCAGGCACATCTTTTGCTTATTTGTTTCTTTTGCAGCCCTAACTCCATTCCCTGCAACCTTGAGGGACGAATAACATTTCTGCAATTTAATCTCTCCTGCCTTCCGTGACGTGTGCCTTTTGCCCTTGTCTCACCCCCACCTTGCTCAGAATCTGTTACATTTCTGGACCCAGGCCTCTGTCAGCTCACAGCGCCCCCGGGTCAGAGTTTTAAATTCTCTTCCTCCAGAGGGAAACTGAAATCGCTGTGGCTGCAGCTTTCCCCAGATTTTAATTTTGGAAATAAAAACCATGAAATTGTTTCAGAGTTGAGTTGTTTTTGAGATTTAATCCACAATCTCGCTTCTTTAGAGCTAAACTGTGATCATCCCACAGTTGAAAAATGCAAGTTAGGTGGATTGGCCGCACTAAATTGTCCCCGAGTGTGCAGCTTACGTGGTTGGGTTAGCTGCGGTAAATGTGGGGTTTATGGGAGTAGGGCGGGATAGAGAGCTCGTGCAGACTAGATGCACTGAATGACCTCTTTCTGCACTGTTGGGATCCTGTGATCTTAACCATTTGTGATCATGGTCACATTTTCCTCATGACAGGCCACACATCACCATGTTCTTTCAGCTCAAGCTTTCATGCTGCCTTTGTGTTTTGAGAAGCTCTGTTGTTGGAATGGGAGCTTTCTTTGATGTGGCCTCTCCTCATACTTCCGCCCACTTCCCAGTTCCCTGCGTTAATTCCAGCTTTCTCTCATTTTCCCAAATGGTGTTGTTGAAGAGCTCAAAAGGCGAGTGGACTGAAATTGAGAAATTAAAGAGTCAGAATGAAAGAGGAAGTGGAAATAATAAACAGGTTTGGTAGATCCCAGGGGAGTGATGAAGGATCACAGATGTTTCCAGACGTGCTGAGCTATTCCAGCAACTTTGTTTTTGTTCCAGGGGAATGAAACTCCAGGATCCTCCTGTTGTGACTGTTCACACAGTATTTTTTTAATTAATGTGTGGGATGTGGGCGTCCCTGGCTGGGCCGGCATTTCTCGCCCATCCTAAGTTGCTCTTGGGAAGGTGGTGGTGAGCTGCCTTCCTGAACTGCTGCAGTCCTCCTGCTGCGTGGTGACCCACAATGCTATTAGGGAGGCAATTCCAGGTGTTTGACCCAGTGACATTGAAGGGACAGTGATATATTTCCTAGTCAGGAAGGTGAATGACTTGGAATGGAACGTGGATGTGGTGACCTTCCCATATATCTGCTGCCCTTGTTCTTCCAGATGGAAGTGGTCATGGTTTTGGAATGTGCTGCCTGAGGATCTTTGGTGAATTTCTGCAGGAGAGACAACATTCTCTGACGAGAGTCACATTCGGGCAGGCGAAGATGGAACGCTGAATAATAACAGAATTAGTTCAAACACAGGAGATTTGGTCAGCCAGTAATAGCATATCGTGTAAGAGTCATGGATGTGAAGTGAGTCGTGAGGGGAAATAATGCCACAAGCTGCAGATGGAATACTTTTATAGGAACAGGAGGAGACAATCCAACCCCTCAAGCCTGATCTGTCATTCAATGAGACCATTGCCTGATCTGTAGCCTAACTTTCAATTTCCAAAACCCACCAAACCGATCAATGAGGCTTCTCTGAAACAGACAAGTTGAATATTGAAAAACATTTTTAAAAAACTGCAAAAGCAGGGAAATCAGAAACAAAAACAGAAATTGCTGTAAAAATTAAGCAGGCCCAGCAGCATCTCTGAAAGAAATCAGAGTTCCCCTTTTGGGACAATTGACACTTTGAGTCACCAGATGCAGTTAACCATTCCCCCTTTCCTGTAACACCCTCCTGAACAGGTGATGGTGTGAGGGCCAAGAGACTGGCAATAACATCTGAGAAAACAGCAGGGCATGCTGAATCAGAATAAAGCCCATTTTGGTCTTTCACTTTTAAATCAACTGCAACAATTTATTGACGATTGCTTCAGAAACAGGACAAGAGACCAGAAAATCAACTCAGTGCCATTGGGCCTGGGAACCATTGTTATTCTGACCTCTATGTGACTCCAAGCTATAATAATTAGTTTGATTCTGAACCATCCGCTGGGCAGTTAGAACTGATGATAAAAGCTTGCTAAGCTTCTGATGCCATGATCACACGAACAAATAAAAGAAAAACCCAATTACTGCAGTTACGTTTGAAGCCACTGGCGTTTCTTCAAGCGAAATGACTGAGTGAATTGTTTCCCATACACAGAGTAGGTGAATGACCTCTCCCCAGTGTGTATTTGCTGGTGCACAGTGAGGGTTGATGATGCCCTGAACCCAGCTCTACAGAGAGAACACATGAATGGTCTCCCTTCAGTGTGAACATGTTGATGGTACATGAGTTCCCTTGAGCTTTCATAGCACTTCCCACGAACTGCACAATAAAAGAGTCTCTCTTCAGAGTGAACCTGTGGGTATTTCAACAGGCAGGATGACCGGGAGAAATCCTTCCCACACTCTGAGCAGGAGAATGGTGTCTTCCCAGTGTGGGCCCATCGGTGTGTCAGCAGCGGGGATAACTTCATGAATTCCTTGCCACACTCACAGTAGGGAGACAGCCGCTTTCCAATGTGAAACTGCTGTGAATGCCTTCTCACACATGAAGCATGTGAACAGTTTCTTCCCAGTGTAATTGTGCCGATGTGTTTGCAGCTTAGATGGGTAATTGAAACTCAGTGCACTCAATACTGTGGCAAGAACAGATGAAGGTTTGATAACCTGCGCTGACATGATGGACCAAATGGTCGTTTTCCACGCTGTAAAAACTCAGATGGAGAAACTGATCTGCAGTGAAAATGGTCACAAATGAAAAAGCAAAAGCAGTGTCATTGCAGAAATGTACCACACCCCCTGCCCCTTTCACTGGTGGTCTCGTGGCTAGGATTCGGCCCCTCACCCCTCCCCAGCCCAGCTTTGATTCCTAGTCAGGGAATAGTCACTCTGCTGTGTTATTTAATCATGGTGACAGCACTTCTAACTGATCCTTCAGGAGATGGAAGGTGAACCGTGTAGTCCCAGACGTGACTCAGATTAAAATAAAACAAAGAACTGGGGAAATATGACACAAAAATGGAATTGACATGGAAGCTCAGCAGGCCTGGCAGCATCTGTGTCGGGAAACAGAGTTAGCAAATGGTTTAAAACAAGTTGAGAGTGGACGTCAGGAAAAGTGAGGGGCCACGGTGGTTTGTAGGAGCTGACCGTAGGCCTCATGCAGCCAGGCCCTACGTCGGTTCTGAAGGCAGGAAAGCTGATGCTTCGGGTTCTGAAGAAGGGTGAGACCCGAAACATCAAATTTCCTGCTCCTCTGATGCTGCTTGGTCTGATGTGCTTATCCAGCTCCACACCTTGTTATCTCAGATTCTCAAGCATCGGCTGTTCCTACTATCTCTGGGCACTGATGACTGGTTTTCACTGTTTAACCTGATATATAATCACTCTGGATCAATCACCCACAATGGCTTCTCGTTTGTGTGTTGACGGTGCACATCTCACCTCATTTCAGAGCTCGGAGAGGATCCATGCATGTTAACCTGGCAAATTTCACTCAAGTCATCCTAACAGTCTCGTATTAAGACCATAAACTTTAGTTGCAGAAACGGACCATCCAGCCCATTCAGTCTGTTCCACCATTTACTGATCTCGTGTCTGATATGATAATCCTGAGCTGCACTTTCTTGCCTTTCCCCATAACACTTGATACCTTTACTGATTAAAAATCTGCCAATCTCACCATTGAATACACTGAATGACCCAGATCTGACAAGCCTCTGCTGTAAGGAATTCCATGGATTCACCATCATTTGAGAGAATAAACATTTCCTCATCTGTCTTAAATGCGCAACCCCCATTCTGATACTAGGCACGCTCGTGCAGATTGCCCAAAAGGAAAACCATTTTTTGTGTCCAACATATTAAATCTCAAAGAAATCTGTATGCTGTATTAAGGCGCAAGTATTATTTTTGCAGTACTGTGTTTGAGCACTTGAAGTCATTGGATTTCAGCACTTCCTCCTGTTTGCTTTCATCCCTGATGTCAAACTGTTATTATTCTGACTGAGCTATTCCCTTTATGTGTTTTCATGTCAGGAATTCACGTTCACTTTAAGAATTTTGAGAGGAACAATAAAATCCTCATTCCTATTTCGGGAGCAAACCATGAACACAACAGTTGCAATGCTGAATCCCAAAAACGAAGGTGTGCACAATGCTTGCACGTTTTCTGTCTTGACACTGCTTTTGACCTTTTGTTTCAGTTGCAAAATATTAGTCAGTGAGATTCTAACACCACGGAGAAAGAACCTTCGGCCCATTATATCTATGCAGTCATCAAATATCTCACTTATAAATAAAAACCGGAGGAAGGGTCACCTGACCTGAAACGTTAACTCTGTTTTCTCCTCCACAGATGCTGCCAGACCTGCTCAGCTTTACCAGAAACTTTGTTTATGATCTCACTTCTAAAGCCAGTTTCCAGGGATTGGCCCAGCACATCGTCTGCTTTGACATTTCAAGTGCTCATCCAAACAGGTAGTCAATGTTTGAGGGCATCAGTGGAACAAAAACACTTTCTTCAACAAAGGAAAGGAAAGCATTGCTGTTTGCTGCAACATGAAACTACATTTTCCTCTTTGAAGACTGCTATGAAAGCCAAACCGTTTCTCAGAGCCGTTTGCCAGTTTCCCACATGATGCCAACAGTGTAGAATGAAATCCCACACCGCCTGAGGTTACCACTCATGACTTTCTACTTTCAACCTCTCTGCTGACATGAGTTGTGGTGTCCCTCAGGTTCAACCACCACCAGTTTTGTCTCTCTAATAAGAAAGCAATCCTCTGACCCAGAATGTGAACGGCATCTGGGTGTCAGGCTCAATGTGTGACTCAGTGTCAGACTTTGTAATATTATATCCATGGGATGCAAAAGGCACGTTTTATACTTTATAAAATGTATGTCAGTTGTCCTGGTAGGAAGTATAGAGAAAGATTGCTTGTACACATTACAACAAATACAATTCAATATTTACAATAGGCCAAGCAGCATCTCAGGAGCACAAAAGCTGACGTTTCGGGCCTAGGCCCTTCATCCAGCTATTGGATGAAGGGTCTAGGCCCGAAACGTCAGCTTTTGTGCTCCTGAGATGCTGCTTGGCCTGCTGTGTTCATCCAGCCTCACATTTTATTATCTTGGAATTCTCCAGCATCTGCAGTTCCCATTATCTCTCTCTCTCTCAATCTTTACAATGACGGGTACGTAACCCAGAATTCTGAGTGCTGAGCACATCATTGCTGATCACTGCGCAGGCTCAGTAAGTTCCCAAGTGCCCACTGTCTAGATCATGCGCGGTGGGAGTGAACTTGAGCCGCAGTCGCTGTTTTCCTCGGCTCCACAAGAGGTAATAATAAGGCGGAACGGGGGAGGCAATAGACCGGTCAGTGAGACGGGGAGGATTTCTGAACACGTTGCGAATGTGACAGATCCCGTATAAAGAAGCAATCTGTCCCGGTTTCATAAAATGTTAAAATCGAGGCTCCCTCTCAATGGCAGACCGTGGGTAACGGCAGGCATCTTTGTAGGAGGCAGAGGGCATCAAGGCGCATGTGCGGTTGCCGTGGGCCAGGGGAGAGAAAGTTGTGAATGTCTCTCCTGGACTGACAGAGATAGCGTTTTTATAAGAGATAATGGGAACTGCAGATGCTGGAGAATCCAAGATAACAACGTGTGGAGCTGGATGAACACAGCATGACAAGCAGTATTCAGGAGCACAAAAGCTGACGTTTTGGGCCTAGACCCTACATCAGAGAGGGGGATGGGGCGAGGGTTCTGGAATAAATAGGGAGATAGGGGGAGGTGGCCCGAAGATGGAGAGAAAAGAAGATAGGTGGAGAGGAGAGTATAGGTGGGGAGGTAGGGAGGGGATAGGTCAGTCCAGGGAGGACGGACAGGTCGAAGAGCCGGGATGAGGTTAGTAGGTGGGAAGACCTGCACGTCTTCCCTGGACTGACCTATCCCCTCCCTACCTCCCCACCTATACTCTCCTCTCCAACTATCTTCTTTTCACTCCGTCTTCGGTCCGCCTCCGCCTCTCTCCCTATTTATTGCAGAACCCTCTCCCCATCCCCCACTCTGATGAATGGTCGTGGCCCGAAACGTCAGCTTTTGTGCTCCTGAGATGCTGCTTGGCCTGCTGTGTTCGTCCAGCTCCACACTTGTTATCTTGGCATTTTTATAAACTGCTTTTACAGGGAGTCGGGAGGGGAGCATTTACACAGCACACTCCAAATCAAGGAAATAGTTGCTTCTTCCGAAATTGTGTCCCAGGTTGACTGAGATGGCATTTGTAATTTTTTTACAGCACATCAGAAGAGGATTTGCAGATCGGAAACTCAAACTAAATGATCTAAGCATGCCTTTTTTTTATTCATTTAGCACTGGGTATTATTGGCCTTTAAAGGGAAGTATTGAGTAAAATAAAAATAGCACAAAATTCCTTTCTTACGTTTCCCAGTAACTATTGCCCAATATCTTAAATCTGTGTACCAAACAGTTTTACTATCAGCAAAGAGGAACAACTGCTCTTTATCCACCTGATTTAAACCTGAACACCTTTATCAAATCAGAGATAGCAAGAACTGCAGATGCTGGAAACTGAGATAACACACTGTGGAGCTGGAGGAACATAGCAGGCCAGACAACATTGGAGGAGGAGGCAAGTTGACATTTCAGGAAGGGACCTTTCATCAGAACATTTTCCTCCAGGTCCACACTATATTATCACCCCCTTTATCTACTGGCATATTGATCTCCTTTGCACTGTGAGGAACAACTTGAGTTTCTCCAATGTGACCTTAGAACCAGTATCCCTCAGTTCTTTAAACATTCTGATGAATTTCTTTTTGAATCATGAGTTGACCGTCACATCCTTCATGGAGGTCACCTTTTTGTGCAGACCCAAATGCTGTCTGTTCAAATGAGTGATGTTATGACACGTGGACAATTACTCAGTGACATCACTCTGATTCCTAGGCATCCTGAACTGTGATAGTTTCCTCTGACCCCAGTGCTTTTGATAATTTTTCAGGGGTAGAGTTTAGCATTTGATTTTAAAGTTGGAACACAACAAAATTATTTCAGTATTTTTTAACCAGTAATCTACACAATTCAGCTTCTCGTGCTGTTCTGAGACATCTGACTCTGGGGCTGGTGTTCTTTCTTTCACAGCATTGTGAGAGCTCATGTGGGAAGATAGAGCTGTTAAGGCAGCAGCACATGGTTGGTAGAATTTTCTCACCCCCATAATATTGTGAGACTGATGTTAAAAGTTGCTGTATAACACTGATGAATGAGAGCCCATCCATTGTCCTGGTTCATTTCTGCTCTCCTCGATCAACTCTGTCATGTCTAAGTTCCTCTGTCTCCAGTAACGGGTGTGACTATCCTAGATATTTTATTGTTACTTTCATTCACTCTCTAAATGAGGTTTGTACAGCAGAAAATTGCCTGACCATTTGCTGCTGGCAATTATATTTCCTTAGTACCTCCCACAATGCTGTTCAGCGTGGAGTGACTCATGAAATGGTGATGAAGGAACTGTGATATGTGTCCAAATCAATGACAATTAATTGATATCAATGTAGTATCTTTCACTGAGTGGAAACTTCCAGATTGTTCCTCAGGAGTATTACAATGCAACGTTTGACCAGAATCATCAATAAGATGTTAGGAAGGTGACAAAATGCTTTATGGTCAAATTTGTTGTTCTGAAGGCATATTTTCAAGTGTAAAACTGAGGCAGAGAAAGGGAGAGTTTTAGTTAGGAAATTTCACCATTTGTGGCCTTGGCAGCTAAAACCTGAGGGCACCAAATGTGAAACATTTAAAAACAAGAATTTTCAGGAGTATGGAATTGGAGATAATGCAGGTATCTGGAAGGGCATTTTTTTAAAAACAATGTCATTCTTGGGATTGGGATGGGCATGACCGGCTGGTTTAGCATTTAGAATAGCTGGTTTAGAATTCTATCAAGTTGGTAAGACATCAACTTTCCTGCACCCTATCACTGATAAGCCCATTTTCTTCCAAATGTAAATAGATCCTATCCCTCAGTATTTTCTCCAATGGCTTCCCTATCATGGATGTCAAGTTCACTGGCCCATAATTTGCTGGATTATCCTTGCTACCTCCTTAAACAAGGGGAAAACATTAGCAATTCTCCAGTCCTCCGGGACCTCACCCGTGCTCAAGGATGCTGCAAAGATATCTGTTCAGGCCCCAGCTATTTCTTCACTCGCTTCCCTCAATAGCCTGGGATCGATGACATCTGGGCCAGGGGACTTGCCCACCCTAATGCCTTTCAGAATACCCAACACTCCCCCAACCTCCCTCCTTATGCCCACTTGACCGACAGTAATCAAAAATCTATCACCAACCTCAACATCTGTCATGTTTTTCTCTAAGTGAATACAGAGTTAAAGTACTCATCAAGAATCTCACTCATTTTCTCTGGCTCCTTGCATAACTTCCCTCCTTCATTCTTGACTGGGCCAACTCTTTCGCCAGTTACCCTCTTGCTCCTTATGTATGTCAAAAGGCTTTGGGAATTTGCTAACCCCTGTTTGCTAAAGATATTTCACGATCCCTTTCAGCCCTTTTATTTCTTCGTTTCAGGTTAGTCCTACTTTCCCGAACATTACAGCACAGTACAGGCTCTTGGGCCCTCGATGTTGTGCCAACATGTCATACCAATCTGAAGCCCATCTAACCTATACAATTCCGTGTACGCCCATATGCTTATCCAAATTCTTCCAAAGCTTCGTCTGTTTTCAGTCGCCTAGACCTTATGTATGCTTCCATTTTCCTCTTTGTCAGTCTCACAATTTTACCTGTCATCCATTGTTCCCTAATCTTGCCCTTTCTGTCACTCATTTTCACAGGGACATGTCTGTCCTACAGTCTAATAAACCTCTCTTTAAAAGTCTCCCACATATCAAATGTGGATTTACCCTCAAACAGATGCTCCAAATCCACTTTCCCCAGTTCCTTTCAAATTTTGCTATTGTTGGCCTTCCCCCAGTTTAGCACTCTTCCTTCAGGACTACGCTCTTCTTTGTCCATCAATATTTATTCCCCAACACCAGGCTCAGTATGGCGCCTTCATAAGTTGGAGTATTTACATGCAGCTCTAGAAAGCCCTCCCCCATGATCCTTACAAATTCTGCTCCATCTAAACCACTAACTCGAAGTGAAGATAACAAAGTGTGAAGCTGGACGAACACAGCAGGCCAAGCAGCATCTCAGGAGCACAAAAGCTGACGTTTCAGGTCTAGACCCTTCATCAGAGAGGGGGATGGGGAGAGGGTTCTGAAATAAATAGGGAGAGAAGGGGAGGCGGACCGAAGATGGATAGAGGAGAAGATAGGTGGAGAGGAGAGTATAGGTGGGGATGGCATAGGTCAGTCCGGGGAGGACGGACAGGTCAAGGAGGCGGGATGAGGTTGGTGTGTGGGAAATGGAGGTGCGGCTTGAGGTGGGAAGAGGGGATAAGTGAGAGGAAGAACGGGTTAGGGAGGCGGGGACGAGCTGGGCTGGTTTTGGGATGCTGTGGGGGAGGTGGAGACTTTGAAGTTTGTGAAGCCCACATTGATACCATTGGGCTGCAGGGTTCGCAAGTGGAATTTGTGTTGCTGTTCCTGTAATCTTCGGGTGGCATCATCGTGGCACTGCAGGTGGCCGACGATGGAAATGTCGTCTATGGAATGGGAGGGGGAGTTAAAATGGTTTGCGAATGGGAGGTGCGGTTGTTTATTGTGAACCGTGCGGACGTATTCTGCAAAGTGGTCCCCAACCCTCCACTTGGAAAGTCATCTTGGGGCCTGGGATGGGGGTGAGGGAGGAGGTGTGGGGGCAAGTGTCGCACTTCCTGTGGTTGCAGGGAAAGGTGCCTGGAGAGGTGGGGTTGGAGGGGATTGTGGAGCGAACAAGGGAGTCACGGAGTGAGTGGTCTCTTCAAAAGGCAGACAAAGTTGGGGATGGAAAATGTCTTTGGTGGTGGGATTGGATTGTAGATGGCGGAAGTGTCGGAGGATGAAGTGTTGTATCCGGAGGTTGGTGGGGTGGTATGTGAGGACAGAAGAGATTCTCTTAGGGCGGTTATTGCGGGGTCGCAGTGTGAAGGATGTGTTGTGGGAAATGCGGGAGACGTGGTCAAGGGAATTCTTGACCCCTGCAGGGGGACGTTGCGGTCCTTGAAGAACGCAGCCATGTGGGATGTGTGAGAGTGGAATGCCTCATCCTGGGAGCAGATGTGGTGAAGGCGAATGGAATTTTTGCAGGTTTTGGGTGGGAGGTGGTGTACTCTAGGTAGCTGTGGGAGTTGGTGGGCTTGAAATGGGCATAAGTGTCTAGCTGGGTAACTGAGATGGAGACAGAGAGGTCCAGGAAGGTGAGGGATGTGTTGGAGATGGCCCAGGTGAACTTGAGGTTGGGGTGGAAGGTGCTTGTGAAGTGGATAAACACTTCGGTCCTCCTCCCCCCTCTCCCTATTTAATTCAGAACCCTCTCCCCATCCCCCTCGCTGATGAAAGGTCTAGGCCTGAAACGTCAGCTTTTGTGCTCCTGAGATGCTGCTTGGCCTGCTGTGTTCATCCAGCTTCGCACTTTGTTATCTTGGATTCTCCAGCATCTGCAGTTCCCATTATCTCTGATCATAACTCTAAGTGAATCCCAGTCAATGTTGGGAACATTAAAATCTCCCGTCACCAACACCCTGTTGCTCCTACATCTTTCCATAATCTGTCCACATATTTGTACCTCCTAAAGTGGAACCACCTTCCCTTACAGCATTGAGAGAGCTGATGTGGGAAGAGAAAGCTGTTAAGAGAGCAGCACATGGTTGGGAGAATGAGCAGTGGTAAAAATCTCATTGAGATACACTCAGTGGAAGGAAGCAAAAAAACACTAAACAGAGCTCAAGGACACACAAAAGTAGAGGCAGAGAAATAAGACAAGTGCAGAGAGGGGAATGTGAGAGGACCGTGAGGAGATGTGTAATGATAGTTAAGTCGAGAGGTAACAAAGGAATGGATGAGTGTTTCAGCAGCAAATGAGCAGAGACTCGGAGGAGTTGAGTAATGTTACTGCGGCAGAATTAGGCAGTCTCAATGACGGTGGGGATATGTGGCTGAAAACTCAGTTCGGGATGAAATATTTCAGCATGGTTATGACTTTTTGTTTCAAACTCAGGCAATTGCCACAGAGGGTTTGGAGTCAGTTGTGAGGCAGTGGAGTTTGTGTTGGGGAAACATGATAAAGGCCTTGGTTTTGTCATTAGTTAATGGGAGGAAATTTCTGCTCCACCAGGACTGGATGTCAGCAAAGTTTGGATGGTTTGTGACCTGGAGGGAATTTAGAGATGTTGGTGTTCACATCCACCTGCTACCCTGCCCCTTCTCAATGATGGAGGCTGGGTGTTTAAATGACTCTGACAAAGTTCTGATCAAGTTGCCGGTGTTCAAAATCCCTCGCTTTCATTCTCTATCTTCACACAGAAGCCAGTGTCTTGTGAGAGATTGTCTCTGACTCTCTTGTTTTTTGTTTGATGTCAATTTCATAGGATATTAGAAGGGGAAGACGAACACAACCAAACGTCACGCCCATTTCATCACAAATGGAACATGATCAGATTTTAAACCTGGTAGGAAAACGGTCTATTCACACTGGAGAGAAACTACGCATGTTGTGTGTGTGGACAAGGCTTCAGCCAATCATCAGACCTCACAAACCACAAATGCAGTCACAATGGGGTGAAACTGTGGAAATGTGGAGATTGTGGGGAGGAATTCATTTCCTCTTCTGAGCTGAAACCTCATCGACAGATTCACGCCAGTAACAGGCCATTTACCTGCTCAATGTGTCGGGAGGGATTCACTCAGTCATCTCACCTGCTGCAATGCCAGCTCATTCACACTGATAAGAGACCATTTCAAAGCTCAGACTTTGGAAAATGCTTCAGAACATCCCAGAACCTGATGTCCCATGAACTAGCTTGCATTAATGAGAGATCATTTAAATGCCAAAACTGTGGAAAATGTTATAAAACCTCTGGAAACTTGGCGGCCCATCAACATCTTCACACTGAAGAGAGACCCTTTAAATGTCGAGACTGGAAAATACTATAAAACACCTGGGGACCTGATGATCCACCAAAGTGCTCACGTGGAGGAGAGATATTTTAAATGCCTAAACTGTGGGACGTGCTTTATAAGTCCCAGGGATCTCATGTCGCATCAACTAGCTCACATTAATGAGAGACCTTTTAAATGCTCAGCCTGCAGAAAATGCTACAAAACCCCCGGACCTGATATCCCATCAACATGTTCACCCTGAAAAGGTTCTGTCACTCTGGGACTGGGTACAGGTGATCATTCGACCTCACAGAACACCAGCAGGTTCACACTGGGAAGAGACCATTCAGCTGCTCCGAGTGTGGGAGGGGATTCACTCAGTCGTCTAACCTGCTGAGACACCAGCAAATTCACGCTGTGGAGAAATCTTTCAAATGCCCAGACTGCAGGAAGCGCTGCAGAAGCTCCTGGGAACTGAATTGTCATCTACATGTTCAAGCTGAGGAGAGACCTTATAAATGCTGCGATTATGGGTATCCCTATGCAAGATCTTGGAGGTAGTTTTATCATCAATGTTTTCAAATTGAGGAGAAACCTTTGAAATGTCCGGTCTGTGGGAAGTGCTATCGAAGTTCTGTCGAACTGATGTCCCATCAACATTTTCACATGATGAGGTATCTTTTCGGAGGCTTTCATTGTGGGACTGGGTTCAGGTGATCATCTCAACTCTCAGTAAACCAGCAAGTTCACACTGGGTAGAATGTATTTACCTGCTGCATGTGAGGAAAAAGAAAAGAACACTTGGGTCACTCCTCAGCCCTGCTGAGACAGCACAGAGCCACCCTTGAGAACAGGCCATTCACCTGCTCTGTGTGGGGGAAGGAATTCACTCATTTGACAATCCTGCTGAGACAACATAGAGTTCACAGATCTCAATGGTAATTTGACTTTGCAGTTCAAAACATTCATGACTGAAAGCAATTTTTAAAATATTCTGGATAAAAGTGAAAAAAAAAACCTTTGTTTCAAACAGTGTGGCAGATCACTGTAAAGATGTGATCATGGAGTACTTGGAAGAGGCAGCGTGGCTTCACCAAGGGGGCTTCATGCCTGACAAATCTGATGAAATTCTTTGAGGGGGTACTGAACATCCTGGATGAAGGGGAACCAGTGGAAGTGATCTGTTGGATTTTCAGAAGACATTGACTGGCTGCCGTACAGGAAGCTGCCAAATAAGGGAAGTGCCCGTGGTCTTAGGAACAAAGTACTGGCATGGATTGAGGATTGGCTGACTGGCAGAAGGCAGAGAGTTGGGATAAAGGGGACTTTTTCAGAATGACAGCCGGATGACTAGTGGAGTTGAGCAGGAGCAACTGTTGGCACCACAGCTATTCATGCAATTTATTAATGAGCTGGACAAAGGAATTAAGGACATGGTCGCTAAGTTTGCAGATGACTCAATGATAGGTGGAGGGACAGGTTGTATCGATGCTGTGGGAAGCCTTCAAAATGACTTGGACAGGCTGGGGGAGTGCACAAAGAAGTGGCATGCGGATCCAGTGAAGGAATGTGCAAGGCTATTCATTTGGGTGGGAAGAGTAAAGACATAGACTATTTTCTGAACACGGAAAACCTTCAGAAATCTAAAGTCAAAAGAGACTTAAAAGATTCAGCTCAGGATTCGTTGTAAGGTTGATATGCAGGTTCAAATGGTGGTAATAAGGCAAAGGCAATGTAGACATTCATTTGAAGACAGCTCGAGCGGAAATGTACTGCTGAGGCTATAAAAGGTGCTTGTCAAACCGCAGTGGGAAAATTGAGTAGTTTTAGGTCCTGTATTAAGAAAAGATGCGCTGGTGTTTGAGGGATCCAGAGGACGTTTACAAGATTGATTGCAGGGATGAAGGACTTGTTAAATAAAACTAAAAAAAATCACATATTAGACATAAACAATTGGGTGAAAATGAATCTTTCGAATAGTATGAATAGTGTGGGGGCATTCCTAAGAGGAGCACCAGGAAAGCAAAGAGAGATATGAGATAGTCTTGGTGAGTAAGTTTGAGGATGTCTCAAAGGAATGCCACAAGTACATTAGAGAAATAGAGCAACGAGAGAGAGTTGGGCTCCATACAGATGAAGGAGTTGATCTTTGTGTTGAGTCTCAGGAGTTGGGAAACATATTACGTAAATATTTTGCCTCTGTTTTTACTGTGGAGAAAGAAACGGAGGCTGGAGAACTCAGGGAAATAAATAATGATATTTTGAAAACAGTTCACATTATAAAAGAGGAAGTGCTGGTGGTCTTAAAAGGTATAGATGTGGATAATTCTCTGGGTTCTGAGCAAGTATGTCTAGGGCATTTTGGAAAGTTAGGGAGAAAATTGTGAGCCGCTGCAGAAACATTTGTATCATCTTGAAATAATGGTGAAGTTTCTAATAACTGGAGAATGGCTGGTGTTTGCATCTGTTTGAAAACTGATGTGAGGAGAAGCCTGAGAACCATAAATCTGTGAGCCGATGCGTATAGAGAGGCACTGACTGATTAGGGATAGCCAGCATGGTTTTACGCAAGAGAAATCACGCCCCACACACTTCATTGAGTTTTTGTGAGGAAGTGACTAAGAAGGTTGATAAGAGCACAGCTGTTCACATTGTTTACTTGGAGTAAAGTGAAGCTTTCAACAAAGTTCCTTGTGAGAAATGCATTATTAAAGTTAGATCACATGGGATTCAGGATGAGCTTGCTAATTGGATACAGAGTTTGTTAATGGCAAGAGACAAACTGGTGCTGGATGTTGTTTTTCAGAATGGACACCTGTTCAACAGGGTCTTCTGCTGGGTCCACTTTCGTTTGTCATTTGTGTAAATGATTCACATGGGACGATAGAAGGCATGGTTAGTAAGTTTGTGAGTGATTCCCAAATTTCTGGTATGGTGGCCAATGAAGATATTTAAGATTACAAAGAGAGCTTGTTCAATTGGGTCAATGGGCTCAGGAGTGGCAGATGGAGTCTAAATTTGAATAAATACACGGTACTGTGTTTTGGTAAAACAAACAAGGACAGGACTGATACAATTGAAAGCTTTGTGAATCATCGAGGAGAGTCGTATCTGAAATTCAGGCGGCCCTGGGGTGGCGAGGGATAAAAAAAGGTGCAGGCTCCACTTGAATGTGGTGATCTGAGGGCAATGGGGAAGGGGAGGGAAAGGCTGGTTTCCCCTGTTTCTCCATCCAGCTGGTTACTTCCCTGTATTTCATCTTGGAAAATCTGGAAGAAATTCTGCTGTGACTTGTTGTCATTTTAATGGGGAGGTGGGTGGGATGGGTGTGTCAGGATATCGGAAGGGAGTGGGATCCCACCCCCTCGATATGCCATTCCCTCCTACCACCCCCTGTTGGTCTGTGTGAAGTTTGTGAGTAAATGGAGCGAATTGTTTCCATTGACTGGGACTTCATTCCTCTCTCTTGGGGTGAGCGTTGGAGGAATGGGGAGATCAGCGCAGGCTCTGGATTGGAGATAAGGAGGGGGATCAATATTTCAAAGGGGCCGAGACTGCAGGGCCTGACACCCACACTCCCTCACGGCCAATGTTTGGTGTGAAATTAATCCTCTCTCATCAACAAGTGACTATTGTTTTGCTGCTTGTGGGAACCGGCACAGTGGAGAGTGTAGGGGCCAAGATGGTGGTATGGAGGGAAATTGGAGACAGCTGAAAGAGGGACAGGGCTGAGGGACATAGATACAGGTTCTGAGGAAAAGGGGGTGAGGGATTAACTCCAGTGTTCAGTCTGAGCTGAGGTCTAAGTTAAAATGGGGTGTTTAGTAGTTGCTGGTGGACTCAGTGGGGGAATCCTTTTTTCACGTTGCAATCTTGCTGTGTGGGGATAGCCTGCAACCTTTTCCTCTACAGGAGCAGGGGTCCACCATTTCCAAATTCAGATGAGGTGGGTGTGTCGGCGCTTCTGATCTTGGCCGGTGAAGAATATGGAAACCTTTAGTCTCTTCAGTATGGGGAAGCTGGGGAAAGCTGTTGGGATGCTGCTGTGCAGAATGTCCTTCATTCCGCAGTCAGTCCTTCAGTTTGTGGGGGCAGGGTGTGGTTGGCTCCAACAAAGTTTTGAGGGAATCCCTTCGAGGTACATTAAGTGGCTGCCTGTGGAATCTTGCTGTGCATCCCCTTGGTCTGCGGAACAGCCTCAAACGTGTTGTGTGTCTGTCTACAGGGCCCTGAGCGGACACTGCTGACAGCTTTTAGTGGGTGAAATGCATCGTCCCTCCTTTACCCTCAACTCCGATCACTCCCACCTCTTGTCATCGCCTCACCCTCCAAAATGTGATATTGGTGTCGCAAACATCTCGGAGACACGGCGGGGAGATTGCAACTTGTGGAAAATGTAAGCCAGGAGTGTTTCAATCAAAACAGAGGAAATGGAGAGAGAGAGAGATAGAGAGAGAGAAATAGATACCGATTGTCAAGAGCAAGGAAAGCTGAACGGAGAGGTCGATGGCGTCAAAGAGAAGAAGATAGACGGACAGAGGAGTGAGAGAGAGTGAGATGGGGCAGAGACAGGCAGAGAGGAAGAGAGAGAGAGAGCGATTGTTGAGCAGCAGAAAGCAGAGCAGAGATGGAGAGGTGGATGGGGCAGAGAGGAAGAGAGACAGAGGGACAGCCACAGACAGAAAAGTGACAGAGAGAGAGAGGGAGAGTTTGATCAATTCTCAAGAGTAGGACAAAGTTGGACAGAGATAGAGAGGTGGATTGGGACAGAGAGAGGGAGGGAAGACTGACAGTGATAGAGACAGGGACAGAGAGAGAGAGAGAAAAGTAAGTGTATCAGTTCATCATTAATATGTCATGTAGAAACAGCCCCAATCCTGGAAGTAGTGGTCATGGGGTCTATGCCTGCTGAATGAAAGTGGGACGATCTTTGGTCTTTTTATTGTTTTTTTTTTCCCGCAGGGAGTCAGAAACTCATCTGGAGGGACAAAGAGAGAGACGCAGGCTCCGGTGAGTGACTCCCCATCAGTGATTAATTGTCCAGCCTCTCAGAAAGTAAACACTGGATGCAGTCAGAAAGCATTTCTCCCCTGATCCGTTGTCAAATTTGTTCCTATTCTCTGGGTTTAAAATCAGGGAAAGTGCTGATAAATTGGGGAAATTTTGAAAGAGGCCTGTGATGGAATCTCATACGTTTCTCTTCATTTTTGTTTCAAAACTTTGGCTTTGATGGATCAATTTCCTTTTCTTCCACCAGAGGAGATTACTGAGAGACTGAAGCTTATACACATACAGTGGTGGACACAATCTCTGGCAGTGGAGATGTTCGGGGTGGGGGGTCGTGTAGTTGGGGATGTCCGGTGGAGGGGAGCCCCACCATCTGGAGTACATATCTCTCTGTCCTCCCTTTAAACAGAAACACTGAGGTGGTTTGAGCCTCTTCCTGTTCCCTCTTGAAGATGATGGGCTGTTCTGGAGGTGGTAGGGCAATTGGGGGAAAGGGTCAGATTTTGGAAGCTCGGGCAGAGAATGGTGTGATTTTGCTGTGTTTTAGGTGATGGGTGTAGGTTTTTTTTTTCATTTCTTGTCTGTCTTTCCAACCTCGCCCCTGAGGAGATTAGATTCGGGAGCTGAAATTTGGGACGAAGCACTGATTGGGAGAATTAAATGTTCTGCCGTGAGGAAGCTTCGGACAGAGCTGGAACCAAAGAGAAAGAGAGAAATGAGAGCATGATAATAAACCAGCCTGTCGCCTTGTCATTCATTTGCACACTTGTACGCTCACAGGGGAAAATAATTATGGGGTTCAGGCTGTCCCTGAGATTTGTAACACAAGGCGATGAGCTCTGGGCTGGAGGTGTGGGGGAGACAAAGTGGGAAAAGGGGGCTGCTGCTAAGTCTGATGTCACTGCCTTCGACTCTCTTTGCCTCCATATTCTCACCTTCCTGTCCTTCCCACAGTTTTCTATAAATCCTTGTCTCCCCATCATTCTTCACATCCACCCCTGTTCACTCTCCCACATCCCTTCATATTCCTCCCTCCAAATGTCTTGTCTCCTTCCCAGGTTTTTCAAGAACCATTTCATTGTTCAGTCTTGCTGATTTCCAAGTTTACCCATTCACCTCTCCTCAACACTCTCTTTCTCTCTCTCATTGTCCTGTGTGATCTTGATGTTCCTTCCTGAGGGTCATTTTGTCTGCATCCCCACACCACCCCCCATCTCTGTCACTCATTCTGAATGGTATCTCTCTGTCTGCTCTTCTCTCTCTCGATTTTTCACTGTCCCTTCTGTCTCTCCCACTCTCTATATCTGTCCTTTCTAGTCCTGTCCATGGGATTTCTGTCTTTCTCCTATCTCTGTGTCTCTCTCCTCTTTCTCTTTTTCCTTGTTTTCAATGGGATCTCGCTCTCTCTCTCTCGCTCTCTCACTCCATCTCCATCTCTGTCCTTCTCTGTTCTTCATGCGAAATGCCAGGGGATCTTTCTGGTCTTTGCAGTGCCTACATGTTGCACCATCACACTTTGGCTAAAGTGAGTGGTAGTCGGGCTTGGGGTGTGCCTGCGAAATGGGATCTTGCTTTGCAGTAAGGCAGTCAATGAACAGGCCAGAGTATCTCTGGGGTGCAGTCAGGGAACAGTGAGGGTGAGGGGATATTTGGGTTTTGCACATGGAGGGAGATACAGTGGGCTATCTATACACAGTGGAGGCATCACAGAGGAATGAAGAAAGAGAGTGTAGCTACACGGGCAGCAATCAGAAACTGTGAGGCTGAACATTTTCATTGGGATAAAAGTCACAGGGGAAATATTTAAACAGGTGCGCAAATTTGTGGGAGGCAATATTTGAGATGACTTCGTGGGGAGTTTGCAAAATTGCGATGGAGAACAAACTTTTGTGGAACTGCAATTGGGAAATGCCATAATTGAGGGGACAATATTTGTTCGGTAGGCCCACAAAATATTGGTATTGGGGGGTGCAATATTGCATTCACCAGCACAAGGATTTGGGATGGGGGTACAATACTGTAAGGGTGGGACAAAAGTTTGACATTCCTCTGGGAGGTAAAGAGAGGGACAAAACTGGGCGGCAGCGAAACTTGGCGGTTATATTGTAGGCAGAAAATTGAGGAAGAAGAATGTGAAATGAGAGAGGTATATGAGTCTCAAATTAAATAACAAAATTCTAGGGTCAAATTTGTAGGGACAGTCATATTTGTGGAGGGGGCGGTTGGAATTCGGCAATTTTGAATGGAAACAAAATTTTTGGAGTGGTGTAGGAAAGAAAGAGGCAGTGCAACAAGACACCAGAAGATGAAATAGAGAAAAATGGAGGGAAAGGAGAGAGAAATATGGAGGGAAAAGACAGAGAGAGAGAGAGAGAGAGAATGATAGTGGAGGGAACCAAGAGAGAGGGGTGGGGGGCAAAGAGTGGTTGCTCGTGAGAGAGAGAGAGAGAGAGAGAGAGAATGAAACAAAATGATCCAGAGTTGACTGAGAGACAGAGATTCAGGTGAGAGAAAGAGACAAAGACTGAGAAAGACCAAAAGGGAGACAAGAGGAGAGACTTTGAAAGAAAGAGACAGAAACACAAAGAGGGAGAGAGAGAATGAAACAGAGAGAGACAAGAGTAGAATGTGAGAGGCAGAGAGAGAGAAAGAGACTGACAGAGATAAAGCAAAGGGAGACAAAAGGAGAGACTTAGAGAGAAAGACAGGGACGCAAAACGAGAAAGCAGAGAAAAAGAGAGGCAAGAAGAGGAGAAGTCAGTGAGATACAGCCAGGAATTCAGGAAAGATACAGAGTCTGAGGAGCCAATACTCACCAGGGTTGCTTCAGGAAGAGGGTGGTACAGGGCCAAAGCTGGCACTGAGATTCCAGCTGTACTCACACTGACACAGACAGTAAGAATAACTCTGACATTCACCTCCTGGTTTCATCCACATGAACAAGATTAGGATGGCTGTCATAACCAATTTTAAAAACCCCAAGTTATGTCATTCAAACCCCTCTCTCCTCCCAAATCCCAGCTACCCAATCAGTTCCGAGCTGTCTGTACCTGGTACACACATCGTCCAGATATGGAGCAAACCAAGAAGCTTCTTTGTGAGATTAGAGGTGGGGGGGGGGGGGGGGAAATAAAGCAGCAACTCAGAAGTTCAGTCCAATGTCTCATGATTGTCCCTCCCTTGCACCCCTCCCCCCGACCCGCACTCTCACAAACTCTCTCTCACTCACGCACGCGCGCACACACACACACACAGACACACACAGACACACACAGACACACACAGACACACACACACACACACACACACACACACATTGGCCTCAGACCTAAAACCCACACAGAGACAAGGCTGCAGTTTCAAAATGGGTATGAAACACTTTTATCCAGACAAGGGAACGGAACCTTCTGCAGCCAGGAACACAAATTGATCCCACAGGTGAACACAGTATTTTCACACAGACTAACGCAAGGTATGAGTCGAGCTGTAGGTAACCATCAAAGACGGGGGATTACTTTCAATTAGTTTCTGAGAATGAATATCAATCTATTTCACAGGTGAACATCAGGGGATTACATGGATCTGTTGCACAAGTGGAAGTTTGTTCATTGTACAAATAATCCTAAGTTTATCAAACACTGTCACCTCTTTCCTGACAATAGAATGAGGGATTTCATAGGACTGTCCCACTTTCCCATTGATAGTTCATCAGTAAAAGCTGGGAATTATCTGATTGACGCAAGCAGCATGGATTTGTGAGGGATAGATCAGGCCTCACAAACCTTATTGAATTCTTTGAAGAAGTGGCCAAACACATGGATGAAGGTAGAGCAGTGGATGTGGTATACATGCATTTATGTAAGGCGTTCGTTAAGTTTCCCCATGGTAGGCTCATGCAGAAAGTAAGGAGGCATGGGTAGGGAAAATATGGCAGATTGGATTTAGACTTGGCTGACCCTGAGAAGACAAAGGGTGGTAGTGGATGGAAAATAGTGAACATGTTGTTCAGTTACGACTGATGTACCAAAAGGATCTGTCTTGAGTCCTCTTCCTATTTGTAGTTTTTGTAAATGATTTTGATGTAGGAATGGAATGGTGGATTGGCAAGTTCATGGATGATACAAAGGTGGGTTGAGTTATGAATAGTGCAAAGGGCTGTTCTAGGTTACAAAGGGACATTGATAGGATGCAGAGTGGGGCAGACAAGTGACGAATGGAGTTTAACCCTGAAAAGTGTGAGGAGATTCATTTTGGAAGGACAAACTTGAAAGTAGAATACAGTGTTAATGGAAAAATCCTTGGCAGTTGGGAGGAGCATGGGGATCTTGGGGTTCATGTCCAAAGTTTCCTGAAAGCTGGTGGATTGAGTTGGTAAGAAGGCGTATGGTATGGTAGCTTTCATTAATAGATGGATTGAGTTCAAGAGCCGTGAAGTTATGCTCCAGCTATACAAAAGCCTGGTTCGGCCACAAGTGGAATATTGTGTCCAGTTGTGTTTGCCTCATTACAGGAAAGATGTGGAGGCATTGGCAAAGGTGCAGAGGAGATTTACCAGGATGTTGCCTGGAATGGAACGAAGGCAGTACGAGGGAGGAACATTTGAGAGAGCTAGGGCTTTTCTCTTTAGAATGATGAAGGGTGGGAGGTTGACAAAATGATCAGAAGTATAGATAGAGTGGACAGCCAGAGACTTTTTCCACGGTTGGAGGGAGCTATTATGATGGGAAATAGTTTTAAATTGATTGGAGGTAGATACACACATCGTCCAGATATGGAGCAAACCAAGTCACAGGTAGGTTCTTTACTCAGAGTGGTCGGGGTCTGGAATGCATTGCTAGAGACGGTAGTGGAGTCGGCCTCTTTGGGGCCTTTAAGCTGCTATTAAATAGGCATATGTATGATAGCATAAGGTAGGGGTGGAGGCTAGATAGACCTTAGGTTTAGGGTAAAAGTTCGGCACAGCATCGTGGGGTGAAGGACCTATACATTGCTCTACACTTCTATGTTCTAGCTCTGTTAATGATAGTTGAATTCGGAGCAGTGTCAGTTACTGCACACAGTCTGTATGAGTGTCCTGTGTTTCTGTGTGTATGTATGTATGTAATGTTAGTGTCTGCACATATGCATGTATATTTCTGTGTGTATGTCTGTCAGTGTCTGTATGCTTACATGTCAGTGTGTGTCTGTGTTTATGTTTGTCTCTGTATGTGTGCCTCGATGTCTCTCTGTTTATGTGTGTGTGTGTGTGTGTGTGTGTGTGTGTGTGTGTGTGTGAGTCTGTGTGCATCTCTGTAACTGAGTGTGTGTTTCTATCTCAGTGAACTATCTGTGTATTAGGAGCTGTGTTTTTCCGTTTGTGTGTGAGATAGTGCACATCTAGTGTGTGCCCTATTATGTTTGTGCCTTGGGGTTTCTGTTGTTTTGGAGGCAATTCCATAGAAATTGAGTTATACCTTACCCCCTTTCTGTCTGACCCTCTTGCGTTTGAAGTGATACAATGATCAGCTTGATGTATATCTCCATATGTGTCCATGTGCATATTTGTATCTGCGTGTCTATATCTGGCTGCAATGAGACTCAGGGGAGAAGTTTAAATGAATGGAAAACCGATGAGTCAAAGGCTCAGACTATCCCTCTCGTACAATGCCACCGCCTGGTGGCGTTCTAACTTCACTACACAAGTGGTACTTTTTTTTTGAAGAAGGTATGTCAGGTTGTACAGTTGTTTCGTTTTTCAAAGAATGTCTTTGGAGACACAGAGCAGTTTTGCCCAATCGATCCTGCCCTTGAGATATGAACAGGAGGCAAAAACAGGAAGAGGGACAGTGTGAATGTGGGAGGGAGAGGGAGCAAGGGAGAAAGGTGAAATGTACCAAGACCAGTTTGGAGTGGGTAACCCAAGGGGGAAGCAAGGACAGAGTGACTTGTACCCAACTCCTGAACTCAGTTTCATTCCTGTCCTCTACTCTGAGGATGACAACTTGGGGCCAATTCTGCCTGTCCGTCCCCCAGCTTCTACAACACAAAGACAAACAACAATACAACTCATTCTGCTGCTTGACACTTCTTAATGAACATTTCAATTATTTACAAACTGAAGTGATAGATACAGTCAGTGGAATGCCGCCTTTTCTTACTGGCCCCTGAATTAAGAGAAACATTGAAATGTATCCCTGCCACCCACTGTGGGATAATTTTGGACAAACCAGCATTACCCTCAGTTTCTTATCATAACAGCAGGCTGCTTCATTGCTAAAACATCGAACTGAAATGAAAATATCCTACGTGAATTTACAAATGAATTTGATTGATTGGTGAATTTGGGTAAAAGGATATTCTCCTCTGATTCTCTGAATCAGATGTCCGACTGAGCAGAGACTGCCAAGACACCTTCGACTTCTTTAAGAGGGTGGGACATTGAGTCTGGTGTTCTTAGAGACATTCTCTGATCCGAGACATAGAAAGGATTCCTGTCAGAGCTGCTGTGCTTTTGCTGTGATTTTGTGGACGTGAACAGTGAAAGGGGTGAATCCTAGACAGTAGGCCCACCAGGGATGAGGACAGAAGTACTATAATTTCTCAATGACTCAGCTTCTGCCTTTTTTTAACTGGACATCAATTTCTTCTCAAAGATGATCAAAACATTGAGTTTTACAGCATGGAAAGAGGAGCATCATCCCAGTTTCCAGGACTTGGCCTGTAGTCTTGTGTGCTGTGACGTTTCAAGTATTCATTTCAATGATAATTTCACGAAATGTTTTAATCTCAATCAACACAACAAATGGGAGGAAAGTTTGAGATGGGAAAACTGTTTCATGCTCCCTCGGGAAACTTAACCTTACCTACAGAAGGAAACAAACAGGGGCACATTCTACCAAGAGTGACAAAGGCTCCTGGAAAGATCAAACCGCAGAAAGTCGGATTTCAACCACTTGGCTTATTTTGTCCCATTCCAGACTTCAAAACTAGAGTCTGGTTACAGCAAATAAAGGAAGCGCTCAGTCACGGCCCTTGGCCTGAGTTCTTCCCCTGTCATTCTGTAGTCTATATGGCCTCACCTCACTCTTCCATTCAAACACTGATCATATCAGCTGCTTCCTGTCCTTCCGAATGGTCTTCCTCAAATTCCTGGCAAGATAAACAGGAGTGTGGCATTTAAAGCACATTTCAGGCCTGTAGAAGAAATGATATTTTCATAATTTCAGATTATGTTTAAAGTGCTCCTTTGGATCTTGGAAACAGCAGGTGTACAAAAATTGCCTAAGGCATCAGTAAGATGCATACTCATGACTGCTGGTTTACAAGGCCAGTGCTCTAACCACTGAGCTATTCAGCCACTAGCCTGCCAGTAGTTGGAGGGTCTCGCATATAAGAAATTACAATGTAATAGATAATGGGATAGCCTGTATACTTTAAATCAAGAAATAACAAAATTGAAACAGAGCTGTAGGTATTATGTGCAGGAAGATGGGAGAAAGCAAGGCTGAATCAGACAGTGCCCAAGGTGATATAAACAGAGATCTTTCCTCAGAACGGAAAGGTGGGGTCATTGACCTGAATCATTAACTCTGTTTTTCTTCACAGCTGCCACCAGACCTGCTGAGCCTTTCCAGCAACTTCTATTTATGTTCCCAATTTACAGCATCCGCAGTTCTTTTGGTTTTTAAACAGATTTTCACTGGTAGTCTAGTAATAAGGTTTCAGTACCTTCACTACCATGGCCTACTAATGGTTAACACGTATAGTTAAAAAAAAGACTGATCTTTAGAAACAGAATAATGTTGTGAACTAGTCAGAATCACTTCACCACAGTTACAGTTCCACACCAGCAATGTCAGTTGCAATTGTGTGACGTGCAGTCAGTTTGCAACAAGAACGGCGGGGACATCAGGAAAAGTGAATGATGATAGTGGATAGTGAGAGCTGACTTAGGCCAAGTGGAGACAGGTTCAATGTGGGTGCTCAAGACTGGTTTTCCCTGTTTATCCTGGTATACAATCAATGATACAATAACTCCCATTTGTGTGTTGTCCTTTGCACATCTCACCTCGGTTCATTGCCTCAAGCGGACAGGGAGTCACGTCAGTTTAACTTGGCAACTAACTCAGGTCAGTTTTGCAGCCTGATGTTAGGATGCTAAATTTTAGAAGCAGAAAGCTTGAATAAACATGATTTTCTTCTTCCTGCATCCAGTAAGAGGAAAGGATTTGCTGTTGATTGGAAACATCTCTTTCTGAATTCAATGTCACTCTGCCACAGCAGGAAGAGCTGGAAAATCATGATGAATTGAAAAATAAAACAAGACCCCGTGTCAAAGCGAGGAAGCTGCTGTAGGGATTTATGGGGAGTTACTGCAGAGTGGTCTGAGCACCCAACACACCTAATGTGTTTCAGCGTCATTGAACACGTTTTTTTTCCAGAAAGTTGATCGGGTGAATTGGTAAAGCAAAGACAACTAATAAGGGCTTGTCCGATATTTAAACACGTGATCTCTCAGATTTTTTTGGGCTGTACAGCCCCTAAAGTGAGAATCATACCCCAAGACCAAACAGCCCTTTTGGCAAAGTTAGGAGGAGCCCTGGTCAAGTTGGGATTCCCTCAGAGCGGAGTACATTCCACGTTGCTCATGGGATTACGGTTCAATCTCAAGAACATCTTTTTTCTGACTCCCTGCTCTCGACACAGATTATAAAATTCA